>NW_012115267.1:795521-799488 GCF_000951035.1 Colobus angolensis palliatus
AAATATATATATTTATGTACATATATGTATGTGTAGGTATATTGGCACATGCCTGTGGTCCTGGCCAACAAAGCAAGACTCTGTCTCTGTCTCTCTCTCTCTCTATATATATATATATATATGAAATATGTGTATGAAATATACATATTTCATATACGTATGTATTTCATATACATATATGTGTATATATATTCATATACTTATATATTTCATATATAAATATATATATTTATGTACATATATGTATGTGTGTGTATATATGTGAAAAGTAACCGTAAACATCTAGGGAGCTGCAGGTGGAAAGATAGAACACCTAAACAGATAAACAAGTGTCTAAAAATGTTGGCAATTGAGCAACCAAACAAAAGGCATCAGACCTCACCCTGATTCACATCAGATCTCAGAGTCATCTATGGAATCTTCCTCCCTGAACTTTTTAAACATCCAATGTCAAATTCCTCCCCTCCCACATCCCCGTGCCTGCCCTCCCCATTCACGCACACCCTCTTTTCCCCGTCTTGCTCTGAGACTTGGCTTTCGCCATGCACCCAGTCCCCAGGCTAACCACCACCCCCAACACCGCATTACTTTTGCTCTTCTCTTCTGGAATACTGACGTCCAAGTCTGACATCTGTCACGTGAAACACTGCAATTAAATAGCCTCCTAACCAGCCCCCCTTTCTCTCTATTCTGCTACAGAGTGATGGCTCAAAACCAAATCAGGGCATGGCATTACCTGGCTTTAAAACCACTCACAGTTCTCTCACCTGCAGAATAAAGACCACACCCTCCAGCATGACATTCAAGTTTTTCTGAACCTGCCTCAGCAGCGTCACAGTGATGGCGATGGTGAGATCACACACACACATTTGTACTTTTATAATGGGACACACTTCATGATCCTCCAGAGTTACTCTTTCATGTTTTAGCTCCTACTGTTGCCTCTGCCTGGATCGCTTTTCTCCTTTATCTGCCTGGTGAAGTCTCATCCTTCAAGTACCAGCTCTCCAGCTCCATTACTTCATGGAAGAGAGCTCACATTGAGCTAGAGTTAAGAGTGGTTCCTCCATGGCCGGGCGCGGTGGCTCAAGCCTGTAATCCCAGCACTTTGGGAGGCCATAGACGGGCGGATCATGAGGTCAGGAGATCGAGACCATCCTGGCTAACACAGTGAAACCCCATCTCTACTAAAAAAATACAAAAAACTAGCCGGGCGAGGTGACGGGCACCTGTAGTCCCAGCTACTCCGGAGGCTGAGGCAGGAGAATGGCGTAAACCCGGGAGGCGGAGCTTGCAGTGAGTTCAGATCCGGCCTCTGCACTCCAGCCTGGGCACAGAGCGAGACTCCGTCTCAAAAAAAAAAAAAAAGAGTGGTTTCTCCTGGCCCAACACAACAAGGCTGAGTAAGTGTGTGTGTCTACGGGCAGGAATGGCTTATGCTACTCAAGAAAATCAAAGAAACAAGAGGAATGTTTTTTAAATAACAGAAATGGAAACAAACTGAAGTTTTTAAAAGTCGCTGGGATGAAAAGAATGAAATGTATCACAAAATAAAGAGACAAGATGATTTCAGGTCCTTTTTTATTTTCAAATGGCTTCACATGACATTCAATTTCACTTTAAGCACTGAAACAGCACAAGCCAACCTTTTATTAAAAAGAGAGAGAGAAAGCCACTTATTTCCATATTAACTAGAAACAAGTAATGAGTCAGGTGTTTAAAAAAGAACCTGATTGCCTTAATATCATCAACAGTGCAACCTCTGAATGAGAGTGCCGGCTAGTAAAAATAAAAACAATGATTGATACTTTTTTTCTATTTTCTTATCTACAGGGATTAAAAGGATTAGCTAGCTGATGGATCGGAATGTTAAAACTCTCAGAAAACGTATTTCCCTAGTTACAGATACAAACAATGAAGAACACTTGTCTTTGTGTCAAATTCTAGTAAATGATATTCAGGTATATTACAAGGAAGTTAAAAGTTTTCTTTCAATGCCAAAGGGGGAGCTGGTGAAGGAAACTGGTTGTAAATTATTAGAATTCTCCTTTCCCATCTTCTGCAGGGAAGAAAACACATCAGTTCATTTTTCAAGTGCAGATCATCTCCAAACGTCGTGTGCGAAATTATGCTTACCTGTCTATTACGATAAAATGAATCAGCAGTGAAACTTACATTATGTTAAAGAGAGAACAGCAAAGATGAGAAAAGGTATAAATTCTGAACCCTCTAGCTAAATATTACAGGAGGGTGTCCTTTTCACTTTGTAGGTCCTAGCTGAAACCTGTTGCAAAAAGGGTGGTGGAGAGTCAGCTGAAATCAAGATTCCTTGGAAGTTAATCCAAAATGGATTTGCAGAATGAGGTCTGCAAGGACAAAAGTCAAATTGAATCATGTCCTTTTATTACCTGGCTGGAGACTGGTCCATACCCCTCACCATTCCCTTGATTCTGTTTACACTAAGACATTTCTGGGCCTTTGCTACTCCTGTCTCTGCCTGAAATGTCCTTCCCCAACCTTCTCTGACTCATAAAATCTTGTAGATCCTTTATGACCCAGTCCAAATGTCACTTCAGTGACCCTCCCACTTAGGCCCCATGTCCCTGGAAACAGCCCTCTGCATATACTTTTATTACACTGTTTATCTCTTGATATCATGGCTATTTCTTCCTATGCCTGTCTCTCCCTCTGAACTCAGCCTGTTCCATCTTTCTGAGCACCAAGCTCAGCAAGCACTCAAAGAATGCTTGATGAAAGAATGAGTAAATTGATGCATAAATGGAGATGAATTGCTGGCCTCAGACGTGCCCATGTCACCCCCTGTCTTAAACTCTCTAGTGCCAGTTTCCAGTGTCCCTTTGTTATAAGGCAAGGCCATTAGATGATTTCTAAAATAACTACAACTTCAGGATTCTAAAGCAGTTTTCTTCTGTATCAGTTAATTATTGCTGCATGACAGTCCCTCCCCGAAGTTAATGATTGACTATTTATTATTTTGCTATCATTTGATGTTCTTGTCTGGGCTCATTCATGAGACTACATTCAGCTGGCTGCAAATCAGGGACCAAGATGGACTTGTCAGGAGCCTTGGATCGAGTTGACAGCTGGGTGCCTTGATCCTCTTCCAAGCATCCTTTCATCCTCCACACACTAGACCAGTTTTTTCACTTGGACAAGCTCCCACGCACAAGCGACTCTCAAGTCTCTGCTATGTCATACTTACTGGTGTCCCATTGACCAAGGCAAGTCACACGGTCAAGCCTAGTCATTGAGGGGTGAATTAGATTCCACCTCTTTCTAAGCAAAGTGGCAAAGAATTTGTAGTCATTTTTAGTCTACCAGAACTTCATAGAAATCCTATTAATTTTCTTGTCACCACCATTGTAAATGGGATTTTTTTTTTTGCCTCTTCCTGTCAATATTTTTACCCTTACATTTAGGCCCTTATCTAATTTTACTGGTGAGCCCTTCCAGCTCAATGCTTAAAAAATAGTTCTGAACTTGCCGGGAATGCTTATGCTATTAAACTACTTACAATGCTGGCCATTGATTTAAGTAGATATTCTTTACCACTGAGGGAAATATCCCTCTATTTTATTTCACCATGGGTTTTTGTGGTGGTTGTTTAAATTAGTCATTCATGTTGAATGTTAACAAAATAGAATCTCAGAAGATCGAAAAATTGTCTGTTGGGTACTATGCCTACTACCTGGGCGATTAAATAACCTGTACACCAAACCCCCATGACATGCGATTTACACATATAATAACCTCCACATGTATCCCTGAACCTAAATAAAAGTTTAAAACTTGATTTTGGCCAGGCACGGTGGCTCACGCCTGTAATCCAGCACTTTGGGAGACCAAGGCAGGTGGATCACGAGGTCAGGAGATCGAGACATCCCGGCTAACACGGTGAAATCTTGTCTCTTCTAAAAAATACAAAATATTAGCCGGGCGTGGTGGC
>NW_012115267.1:799998-802122 GCF_000951035.1 Colobus angolensis palliatus
TCAATGGATTTTAGCCTTCCAGTTCCACTTCTTCCTCTTCCCCAGCTGTTAGCATCTAGTTCTGTGCTGTCCAGTCCAATGCCAACATACCACCTGACGCTACTAACACTCCGAATACGGTGAGCCTGAATTGAGCTGTGACACAGTGTAAAAGACATAGGCTTGGAAGGCTTAGCACCAGAAAAAGAATATAGATCTCTCAGTAATAATTTTAATATGAGTATATGTTGAAATGAAATCGTTTTAGATATACTGGATTAAATAAAATATAGTATGAAAATTAATTTCACATTTTTTACCTCTTTTAATGTCACTACTAGAAAATTTTAAATTATATTACCTACATAACTATATATATCTCTATTGGACATCACTGATCTAGAGGAATTCTACTCTTTGGTTGTAGATATTCCTAAGATATTTTGATATTCCTATTTAAAGGTAGTTGACCAGGGACGTTGGCTCAAACCTGTAATCCCAACACTTTGGGAGGCCAAGACGGGTAGATCGCTTGAGGCCAGGAGTTCAAGACCAGCCTGGCCAACATGGTGAGACCCCGTCTCTACTAAAAATGCAAAAAAATGAGCTGAGTATGGTGGCATGGTGGCATATGCCTGTAGTCCCAGCTACACGGGAGGCTGAGGCACAGAATTGCTTGAACTTCAGAGGCAGAGGTTGCAGTGAGCTGTGTCCCTGTACCCAGTTTGAGCAACAGAGCAAGACTCTGTCTCAAAAAAATAAAATAAAATAGAGATAGTTGAACATACCTGTGATCCATAGTCAGAGTTTCATCCTGGCTTTGTTCTCACCTCTTTCTATACATGCCCCAGATAATCCCCTCTCCTCTGGGTTTGACCACGTGACTTAGCAAATGCAAGCAGAGGGTTAAAAAGTGTTTGTGTATTAGAGTTGCCTTCTCTTGCTGTTGGAACCCTGAACCGCCAAGCGAAGAAGCCAAGCCAGCCTTAGAGGATGAGAGGCCATAAAGAAAGAGAGGTCGTGCTGTCTCACACATCTATTCCAGCCAAGCCCAGATCCCAGCCCATAGCTGACATCAGCCCCATGACTAAGCCCAGGCAAGACCAGCAGAAGTGTTACCCAGCCCAGCCAGAGAATCGAAAGAAAAAACAAACCGTTGTTGCTTTGTCACAAAATTTGGATATAATTTTTATGCAGCACAGGCCAACTGACTCAACGTTCTATGTCTTTGAGATGGAAATCAAGCTACATGTATGGTGAGCACTGGCTATCCTCAATTTAATTAGTGAAACTGATTGCCAACTTCTCTATATTTTAAACTAGTCAAACCTGTCACTGGTATGTCATTTCTTACCCATGTCCTCTCCCTTACTTTCTGTCTTCCTTATCATGCAGTTCAAAATTCACATATTTGTAGGTTTCTTTCAAGCAACTTCCTTCTCTGCCGACCAGTGATAGATAGACAGTCTTGCCTCCATGAGGTAACTTTTATTGCCTGCACAATAAATAACTTTTCACAGGTAATGTAACTAACAGGTGACACAGATCATTACCTCTCCCACGTATCTTTCAGCTGACGAATCCTCCAAATACAGTCCACCTCCTCCCAATGGGATCAGCAAGTATTCCCCAGGCAAGAGAGGGAGCACATATCTTCCAATTAATTAAATCTGGTATTTAGAGCAGAGTCAGCAACCAAGCAACATCATCAGTAGAATTTACTGTTCATGAATTACTCTCTAATAGAATCAATCGTCTAAGAGATTTAAAACCTATTTAAATCAAAACACAAATAACATGTGGCTGGGGGTGGATAACAGAATAGGGCGTTGACTGGCCACTCTAGGTTTCTTAAAGAAGGCTGCCAATTCCTAATGTGTTTGCTTTCTTTTGATTTTCTATCTTCCCCATTCTACCCACTATAATTTGTATCCTTTTCACAGCTTCATTTTATCATTCCAGTTTGAAATTTCACATTCAAATCATCCAATTACATATAAATATTCTGCTGGGTGCAGTAGTGTGCACCTGCAGTCCTAGCTACTCAGGAAGTGGAGGTGGAAAAATCCTTTGAGCCCAGGAGTTTGAGGCTAGCCAGGGCAATGTAGCAAGATCCCATCTCTAAAATAAATAAGTAAAATTAAA
>NW_012115267.1:803648-807981 GCF_000951035.1 Colobus angolensis palliatus
GAGACTCCGTCTCAAAAAAAAAAAAAAAAGAAAAGAAAAGAAAAGAAAAAAGGCTACCAGAGTTGGCACTAATTACCTTCCCATCATCAGTTCAAAAGTCACTTCTGTCTGCACCAAGGTACTTACATTAGGAAAGTAAGATGTTAGAATACCTGCTCTCTAATGTCCTTCTGGCCTCAACATTGGTTTATTTGCACATACCGTAGTAGATGTGCCCAGTTCCCTATTGCTGGGCATTTTTCCCAGGTCTTTCTGACACGTAACAAGGTCAGGAACGAAAGGAGAACTGTCCAGTTGTTAACATTATATGTTGTTATTGATCCAAATGAACTGAAAACCTGATAAAATGCCTAACCCATGGCATCAAGCTTCGCAAACAAATGACAAGTTTGGCAAGTTTAACAGGTTCCGTTTTAAATGGCATCTATAAGGTGGAGGTGGCAGAGAAGGCTGAGCTGATGACAAAATGGTCTTTCTCAAAAGCTTATGCTTAGAAATGTCTCTATTTTACAACATTCACTTTATATTTACCAGACTAAACAACTCTTACTTCAACCATAAAGCAAGCAATATGCATATCTGCGTGTGTCTATATGATGTACTTTTGAAATCAGTATGTATTAATCAATCTTAATAATGAGTAACTCGTCTATTTCTCATATCGTAGCTGTTTCGGTGGAATTTGTCCTTTTCTGTCTGGGTAAAACATAACTGAGAGCAGCAGTGAGACAGGACAAAGAACTTTCCAGTGCAGGTTTACAGTGTGTTCCAGTCTTAGCAATGACTGGTGAAAAATCAGCTTGTCTGTCCTGCTCCTCAGAGTATGACAATGTATTACGGTTCAGGGAAGGGGGGACTATTATGCCCTGAAAATATGGAAGGAGCCACTTACTTTTATACTCCTTTTTCTTTCCCAAGTCCAGGGGATTCATCAGTCAAAACGGCTTGTTAAATTAATTAGTTTTTACTTCATCCAAAATAATAAGTCCTATGGGATGGGGCAATATTTCTCTTACAAACCACCAGTTTTATTTGACATCTTTTGGCTAAAATTTTCCCTTTTATATAAATTAAACTTTCTTTTATTATTATTATTATTGTTGTTGTTGTTGTTTTGGAGACAGAGTTTCGCTCTTGTCACCCAGGCTGGAATGCAGTGGTGTGAGCTCAGCTCACTGCAACCTCTGCCTCTTGGGTTCAAATGATTCTCGTGCCTCAGCCTCCCATGTAGCTGGGACTACAGGGATGCACCACCATGCCCGGCTAATTTTTTGTATTTTTAGTAGAGACAGGGTTTTGCCATGTTGGCCTGACTAGTCTCGAACTCCTGCCCTCAGGTGATCCACCCACCTTGGCACCCCAAAATGCTGGGATTACAGGCGTGAGCCACCATGCTCGGTCTAAACATTGTCACTGAAGTTTATGAACTAGAAATATACAATGCTTCCCTGTCTTACTAGGTTCAACATATTTCTGCCGTAAGTTCAGAATTCCAATAGCATAATATTGTAAACATAAAATTAGACCATTCATAGAATTGCCTTATTTGCTTAGCGACCACAGGAAAGAAAGGGTATTCAGAGTTCCAGGAAAAAAATAAGAAAATATGTTTGTTAATACTTCTAAGTATGCTGTGCTCACCAGTATTAATATGATACTATTTAAAATGACCTTTGGAAAGAAGAGATAATATAAAGATGAGAAATCAGGCTGCAAGGCTTTTCTCTTTACCAGTAGACAACACATTTGCCGAACATACTCTCGAAGTGCAAAGTCAATGCCATATGTGAATTCTGTTACCGCTGATTTGTCTGTTGAATTTCGTCATTGCTATTTGCTTCCATGTAAAGACTGTTTCTATATTGTGTTTAAACATAAAAAATACTTACAAATATGGAAATATACCTCTCCATTTTTTCCTGGAATATGTGCACATCGTTCATTTTGTATGTATTTCTGTGAATGACTTGACTGTCATTGTATCAAAACAGAATTTAGCTCTGTTCACCTAAGTCTAGAGCTAGTTATGGCCATAAAAGACTAGAGCTAGTTATGGCACATTCACAGTTATGGGAGAAAAAACGCATGTCATAGGAATGTGAGATTTTACTTCAAAATTAGAAAAACGGAGACAGTTAACTGACTACGATTTTTTAAAATAATCTTTTTCATATGTTTAAAATTCTAGAGAAATAAAATGTGTAAAATCTCAAACAAAATAAAAATCAATTGTACATCCCATTGTTCCTTCTAGTATTTTTGTATACACAGATATTCTTTTTAAGATTTAATTGGTTTCATACTGCCCCACTCCTTTATAATCAGCTGATTATAAAGGGTACTCTAGGCGGGGCATGGTGGCTCACACCTGTGATCCCAGCACTTTGGGAGGCCAAGGTGGGTGGATCACAAGGTCAAGAGATCAAGACCATCCTGGTCAACATGGTGAAATCCTGTCTCTACTAAAAATACAAAAAAATAGCTGGGTGTGGTGGCGCACACCTGTAGTCCCAGCTACTGGGGAGGCTGAGACAGGAGAATTGCTTGAACCCTGGAGGTGGAGGTTGCAGTGAGCCGAGATCACGCCACTGTACTCCAGCCTGGCAATAGAGCAAGACTATGTCTCAACAACAACAACAAAGGTACTCTAGTGGATATCTTCATACTAAATCTTTCTACACACTCTGTTTATTTCCTTGAAGCAAACACCTAGAAAGTTAATTGAGAAACCAAAGTGAAGGTTCATATTTAAGATTTTTAGAAACAAATTGCAACATCATGTCTGAAATAAATGTTTATTTACTTGACCTCTAGTAGTGATTTTTTTCCCCAACTCTGGCCAAAATTGGGTAGTATTTTTCCCCCTACACGATTCCAATTTAAGAAGAAAAAAATGGTTTCTCTTTGTTCTATTTGGCAGTTTTGTGAATAAAAGGGTCATTTAATTGATCATCTTGGAACTTGATTAGTTGATATCTATTTTGCTTTTCTCTGTGCATATTCTTTACCCAATTTTCACTGCAATACTAAGATTTCCTATTGGTTTGCCAGACAGATGAAACATCAACTTCTTTTCCACCACATAAACTAATAAAGATTTGTCTTAATTTTGTGTGAGGCAGGGTTGAAATGAAAATATTTGAAACTCTCATGTAGCTAAATCTATCAGCCTTTTTCTCTATCACTGCCATCTTGGATGTTTTGCTTAGGAAACCTTTTCGTTCCTGTAGCTGTATCTCCACCTCTACTTCCTTCTAATTCTTTTATTATTAGTTTTTGTTTTGTTGTGTTTTGTTTTGTTTGTGGGATTTTTTGTTTTGTTTTTGTTTTTTGAGATGGAGTTTCACTCTTTTGCCCAGGCTGGAGTGAAGTGGCACGATCTCGGCTCACTGCAACCTCTACCCTCCAGGTTCAAGCAATTCTCCTGCCTCATCCTCCTGAGTAGCTGGGATTATAGGCACCCACCATCAAGCCCGGCTAATTTTTGTATTTTTAGTAGAGATGGGGTTTCACCATGTTGGCCAGGCTAGTCTCGAACTCCTGACCTCAAGTGATCCACCCGCCTTGGCCTCCCAGACTGCTGGATTACAGGCGTGAGCCACCACGCCCCGCTAGTACCAGTTTTTACATGTAACGACGTAGTCCACCTAGACTTTGTTATTACATATTTTGTGATGTATATGTATGAACTTAGGTTTTTTTCTTCTTCCAAAGCTAACCAGTTGCCACAACACTATTGAGTTTTCATGCCTTTCTCTATGATTTGAAATCCCACTTTTCTCGTATTGTAAATTTATAACTAAGGTCTACTTTTTGGCTTCAACTGATGATATTTTTATTGATCTACCTTCATATTCTAGTGCTAACATAGAATTTAAGTTATTATAACTTTAAATTACATTTAACAGCTGGAGTGTGCAGACCCTTTTATAACTGCTGTATTCGAAAATTTCTTGATGTGTTTCATTCATTTATTTTTTTTCAAATGAAGTTTGAAATCACCTATCTCATTCCTGTCTGACATTTTATTGGGATTGCATTGGATCTTCACACTAATGTGGAAAGCGTTACCATCACTGTATACTTGTTTTTTTACATTTAGGACTTTGCCCAGTGGCTGTGTGGTTTTCTCAAAAGATAAATTTTGCCAAAAACAAAACAAACCCCTTGTGAATATAAATAAATAATAACAGCACAAACTGAAAATTATCTGAAAGACCTCAATGAATTCAGTCCATGGCATGGTAAATGTGTTTGCCCTGAAGTAGACAGGAAGGGCCAGGGTTGAAGAGAAGCAAGTACGGCGAGACAGAGGCAGCTGCTGACTCCTAGA
>NW_012115267.1:808366-812991 GCF_000951035.1 Colobus angolensis palliatus
ATCACTTGAGGTCAGGAGTTTGAGACCAGCCTGGCCAACATGGCAAAACGCTGTCTCTACTAAAAAATACAAAAATTAGCCATGGATGGTGGTGTGTGCCTGTAGTCCCAGCTACTCAGGAGGCTGAGGCAGGAGAACCACTTGAACCCGGGAGGCGGAAGTTGTAATAAGCCAAGATTGCTCCACTGCACTTCAGCCTGGACAACAGAGTGAGATTCCATCTCAAAAACAAAACAAAACAAAAATGATATATACATCACAGCAGCATTCACAATAGCCAAAAAAGGGAGAAGCATCCCAAGGGTTCATTGGTGGATGACTGGATAAACAAAATCTGGAATATACTGACAATAGGGTATTATTTCTTGCCATAATAAGAAGGAAGGAAATTCTGACATATGCTACAACATGGATGAACCTTGAGCACATCACACTAAGTGAAGTCAGCCAGTCACAAGATAACAAATATTGTAAGAGTTCACTTATATAAGATATCTAGAGTAGTCAAATTCACAGGGACAGAAAGTAGAGAGGTGATGGCTAGGGGCTTGGGGGATAGCAAGGATGGATAGTTGATGAATGGGTGTAGAATTCCAGTTGTGCAAATTGGAAAGAGTTCTGCAGATTGGTTGCACAACAAGGTGAATGAACCTAGCACTACTGACGTGTACCTAGGTAACCTGTACACGTAACATGGTTAAGATAGTAAGTTTTATGTGTATGTTACTATAATTTTTTAAAAAGCGATGTATGCTATATTCTTCTATTGTGTTACTGTGTAGGAACTTTACAAAAATTATTTCATTTATTTAATAGACATGTGTCAAGTACCCACTAAGAGCTAGATACCATTCCAGCAGCTGAGATACAGCCACAAGCAACATCTCTAGTCTTTGAAACTTATAATGCAGGCTAGAAAACAATGTAGATAAGTCAGTACACAAATATTAGAAAGCATCTGGCAGTGATAAATTCTATAAAGAGAACAAATTAGAGTGAAATGATACCCAGCTAACAGGAGGGCCACTTTAAACTGGATGTGAAGAGTTATTGATTTATTTTCTACAACATTAGGCACTCTCAGTTGGTAAAACAGCCGTTGGACTACTGGCCAGCAAGAAAAACTAATACAATATTGAAGGGGCTTGGTTCCATTCAGGCGGTTTTAATGCTATTTAAAAATAAAGATCATAGTTTAAGTTTTTTCATAGTATAAATTTTATTCTATAACCCACTGTAGTGGATTTACCATAGGATGATTATCAGTGGTATTCATTTCTGACTCATATTCAGAATTCTCACGGCATAACATTGTAAACAAAATTGTCTTATCGCTTAGCAAACACAGGAAAGGGTGTTCAGAGTTCCAGGAAGAAAAGAGAAAATAGCCTTTGGAGAAAGTAAGATAAAGACCTGGCAGAGAGACTCTGAGGACATCTTATCCCGGCACAATGATCTAGTGCAGGGGTCCTCAACCCCTGGGCTACCAACCAGTACCAGTCTGTGGCCTGTTAGGAATTGGGCCGCACAGTGGGCGGTGAGCCGCGGGCGAGCAAGCATTACCGCCTCAGCTCCACCTCCTGTCAGATGAGCGTTGGCGTTAGATTCTCATAGGAGTGCAAACCCCATTGTGACCTGCACATGCGAAGGATCTAGGCTGCCTGATGACCCGAGGTGGAACAGTGTCATCCCGAAGCCATCCTTCCTCCCACAACCCCATGGAAAAATTACCTTCCATGAAACCTGTCCCTGGTGCCAAAGAGTTTGGGGACCGATGATCTAGTGGACCTCTGTCCTGGCCAAAGTTGGTAATGTGACTTTCCAAGATGAAGCTGTTGCAGAAGGTTGCACCTTTGTGCGAGGTGGTAGCAGAGGCCTAGCTTGTGCAGGCACACAGGGGACTCAGCGTTACTCCCTTTAGAATTAATTGCTGGGGGCTCACGATTCATTTCAAAACCTGCAGCATAGTCAACAGATTCTTGCATTACCACCGGGCCCTTCTTCAGAAAAGAAATCTGTGGTAGAACCTGGGTATCCACTTACACAGCTCAGGTCTTAATCTCAGCAATCATTCATTCATTCCTGCCACACAGTGACTCATGCTTTATTTCTCCCTCAGACTTCAGATGAACTCAGAAGGCCAGGGAACAGAGGTCAGCTCTATCCCCAGATGCTATGCTTAGCACAATCACTTCTTTCCTTATTGCCGCAGAAAGTGACTCCCCACAGGCCTACGCTTATTTGTCGTCAATATCTGGAGTTATCCCATACCCATTTTTTCTATGCTGAGGAAAAAGAAACATTCAAACAAACCCACCTGCTTACTGACATGTATGTTACAATCTGTTTTGGCCAGATGGTCATTTGTTGGAAAATTCTGTTGTGTGGAAGAACACAGGGCAGAAAGACCTAAAATTGATTTGTTGAGTGGCCGCGGTGGCCCAGGCACAAAGAAGTGTTTGGAGGACAGAACAGAACAATATCTATGTGGCCCCTGCCCTCAGAGAACTCCCAGGCCAGCTAGAAAACAAGATGAGTATACAACATTTTGAAATTGTCTTATTTTGTTTTCTGTGTGGCGACTTTAGATGGCCACTAAAACCACAATTCCTCAAATTTTAAATGATGTATAGACCAGGCACAATGGCTCACACCTGTAATCCCGGCACTTTGGGAAGCCAAGGTGGGCAGATGACTTGAGGTCAGGAGTTCTAGACCAACCTGGGCAACAAGGTCAACTCCCGTCTCTACTAAAAATACAAAAATTATCTGGGCGTGGTGGTGGGTGCCTATAATCCCAGCTTCCAGGGAGACTGAGGCAGAATTGCTTGCTTGAACCTGGGAACCGGAGGTTGCAGTGGGGCGAGATTTCGCCATCACACTCTAGGCTGGGCAGCAGAGCAAGACTCCATCTCGAAAAACACTTTTTTAATTAAAAAAATTTAAAATGATGTATATATCACTATTATATGAATGATGCAACAGCATTATTCACAATAGCCAAAAGGTAAAAGCAACCTAAGTGTCCATGGATGGATGACTGGATAAACAAAATGTGGTATTTATGTATAATGGAATATCATTCAACCTTCAAAAGGAAGGACACTCTGACACATGCTACAATATGGATGAACCTGGAGGCCATCCTGCTCAGTGAAATAAGCCAGTCACGGAAGGACAAATACTGTCCGATTCCAGTTATATGAGGTACCTAAAGTCGTTAAAGTTACAGAGAGAAAAAGTAGAATGGTGATCACCAGGGCCTGTGGGAGGGAGGAAAGGGGAGTTAGTGTTTAATGGGTGCAGTGTCAGTTTGGGAAGAGAAAAAGCCCCAGGAGTGGATGGCGGTGAGGGTATCAGCAACGTGAATGTACGTTGAGCTGTGCACTTAAAGATGGTTACAATGGTCAACTGTATGTTACATGTATGTTACCACAGGTTTTTATTTTTAATTTAAAAATATTCTTTTTAAAAAGGCATTCATTGCCATTCCTAGTGTTGTCCACTCTGGAATATTCAAAATTATTTCAAACCAACGCTACATTAACTTCAACTTTAAAAATAGTTTTAATTTTAAACAATTATAAAGGTAATACATTTTCATTGTAAAAATATAGAAAATACAAAAAAGTGTCGTTAAAGGATAATTTTTAGAAAAAATGTAAACATCGTGACTTTCACACAAATATAAAATGAATATGTGCGAAAGATGTTATTTAACTCATTATTGAATAAGGAAACCAGTATGATGTTAAAACCAAAGAAGCTGGCCACTTGCCTGCAGTCCTAGCTACTCCAGAGGCTGAGGCGGGAGACCCATCTGAGCCCAGGAGTTTGCAACCTGCCTGGGCAACACAGCGAAACTCCCAACCCTGTTTACAATAAATAAGTAAACAAAAGAAAAAGAAAAAAAAATGCAAAGAACAAAAGGACACACATACACAGGCAAACAGGAATGCTAAAATGAATTTACAAATTAATGCCATACTGGTCAGTATCCATAGGGCAATAATCATTCCGCTGGGACAAACTCATTCCCTTTGATGTTGACAAAAGTCATTTGCAATACTACCGGCTTTCTATAACGTATAGAGTTGTAAAATAACCTACAGAGGAGGAAAGGCCACAGGACCCCGTAAAATTAAATAAACCTGCAAAAAGTGCTAAGCAGGACACCCAGGAATACCCGTCCCTCGTTCTAGTCGCGTTGCAAGTCTTTCACAAGGTGGAAAAAGGAAAGGAAAATCCTCATGTAACCCTTCTGCCCAGAAATACACGGGCACGGATTCTTTAGAGACGAATTTAATCCAGAATGTGGAGCTTTTATTAAGGAAATCAATCAGGTGCAAGGTTCTGGGACACGCTCCTGGACTGGGTGGGCTTCGGCACACTGACCCAGCGCACCTCCAACCCCCGGGAGCGCTCGGCACCGCCCACTTCTCTGCGAGTGGCTGAAAGTTGCTGAGCAAACCTGGGGGCCATGGGGAAGCTTGTGGGAGTGGAGGGCGAAGCTATAAGCGCAGGGTCGAAGGGCAGGGAAGGGAAAAAAAATTCTAGGAACCGAGACCGCTGCGCGGCAGGGACGCTGTGCAGCCACCACGTCCCGGCAGCGCCGCCTCTTTCCC
>NW_012115267.1:813501-819638 GCF_000951035.1 Colobus angolensis palliatus
TGCGGACGCCGGTGGTGATGACGCTGGGCATGGTGTTCGCGCCCTGCGGGCTGCTGTTCAACCTGACCAGCACGCTGGCGCCCGGCTGGCGGCTGGTGAAGGGCTTCCTGGACCAGCCAGTGGACGTGGCGTTGTACCAGGGCCTGTGGGACATGTGTCGCGAGCAGAGCAGCCGCGAGCGCGAGTGCGGCCAGCGGGACGCGTGGGGCTACTTCGAGGCCCAGCCCGTGGTGGTGGCGCGGGCGCTCATGGTCACCTCGCTGGCCGCCACGGTCCTGGGGCTGCTGCTGGCGTCGCTGGGCGTGCGCTGCTGGCAGGACGCGCCCAACTTCGTGCTGGCCGGACTCTCGGGCGTCGTCCTCTTCGTCGCCGGCCTCCTCAGCCTCATACCCGTGTCCTGGTACAACCACTTCTTGGGGGACCGCAACGTCCTGCCCGCCCCGGCCAGCCCGGTCACGGTGCAGGTCAGCTACAGCCTGGTGCTGGGCTACCTGGGCAGCTGCCTGCTGCTGCTGGGCGGCTTCTCGCTGGCGCTCAGCTTCGCGCCCTGGTGCGAGGAGCGTTGTCGCCGCCGCCGCAAGGCGCCCTCCGCGGGGCCGCGCCGCAGCAGCGTCAGCACCATCCGCGTGGAGTGGCCCGAGCCCGAGCTGACGCCCGCCATCAAGTACTACAGCGACGGCCGGCACCAACCGCCGCCTGCCCAGCACCGCAAGCCCAAGCCCAGGGTCGGCTTCCCCATGCCCCGGCCGCCGCCCAAGGCCTACACCAACTCGGTGGACGTCCTCGCCGGGGAGGGGTGGGAGGCGGCCCAGTCCCAGGACGCTCCCTCGTGCAGCACCCACCCCTGCGACAGCACGCTGCCCTGCGACTCCGACCTCTAGACGCCTGTAGAGCCTGGGGGGCGCCGGGTGGCAAAGGACTCACCCCCGCACAGGCGCGCCCGGCTCCGAATTGGAACCCGGACACTTGCCCCTCACTGGTGTGGATGGAAAGCTTCCTTTCGTGGGACCAAACAGGACTCCTTGGACGATTAGTTGAGGGTGGGTTTGGTTTTCTTCTTAAAGAGTTTAGTTTTCCTCTCCAGAGGGATCAGGGTCCTCTTAGGGAGTGACGGGCTTTTCACATTGTTTGTGCTGGAGCATATATGCAAAGGGTGGCATTTGCGTCACGTGGACCAGAGACAGTAACAAGTGTTGAAATCAGCAGTGCTCAGAAACAATTTAACACCTTGAAACGACAATATTCTAAAATACTGATGAATCTTGCATCGATGTAATTATTGGGTTTTTTTTTTTTTCTTTTTCCTGCTGTATAACTCGTTGCCGTGCAAACTCTCAAGAGGCCGATATATTCCTGGCCATGTTTGAATGAGCCTCTTAAAATAAACTTAGAGCCATGCAAATGCCAGCAGTTTAATGGATTTCATGGAATGAAATAACGTGATTAACTCGTAGCTACATATCATTGCATAAATGGGATTTATCTTTTTTCTCACTTATTTTTGCTGTGAAAGTTGAGGGCATGCAAGAGTTTCTCTTCCAGAAGCCGGGAGGAGAATGAAGGTCCTAATGCTGTACTATTCCACCCTTTGGACGCCTGGTCCAGGACACAGAGGACTCTAGGTTTAACATTTTGTACAAAATGGAACCTGTTAATCACATTAAAGCACATATGTATATATCTTTTATTTATAAATTAAATTTTAAAACAATAGTTTCAGTATATCCACAAAAGCTCTCTTGTCTTCAGTACAACCTTTGGGAGTTTAAACATTCATTACTGACAATTTCCTGGCTGCCTCCACACTTGTGTCTGAAATCTAGCACTCATATCTTTGCACCTCTTAGCATAAGGTTACTAAATAAGAAAAAAAAAAAAAAAGCCAACGGGCCCCACTGAAGTCCCTGATTACTTTGTTTTCAGGTTCGTGCTATTTCTGTGCGAAGCCAAGTCTATTGTCGAGAGAACAAGAAGCACCAGTTTCCACTTGAGGTGAGACTGGAAATCTTTTCTTTGTAGCCGTGGTGCTTAGAAATACAGGAAGGCAGCTATGTGTTCCATGATGGGGACTGGGTCTCCAGCAGGGTTGGCTTCAATTCCAAGTGGTTAATTTAAGGGTACCTTTAACTGAACTGAATCTCATCTTTAAAACCTGCCGTTCAGAGGTAGGAGCATTCAGTTCAGCAAGCCCTGATAATAGCTATGATGGGGCTAACTTAATAGCACATGCTGTCTGCTAGAGTGGAAGGGATGATAGAGACTCACATCCCTTGCCATTTGGTACTAGAATCACTTGTTTCTCTCTTTCTGAAGCCAGGCTTTATGTGTAGGCTGTATCACTTTGGAACATCTTTCAAATGCAGATTCTGCTTGGGTAGATCTGGAGTGAGGCCCTGAAATGATTTCCTAACTAGCTCCCAGGAGATGCCAATGCTGCCAGCTCATGGGACACACTAGGAGTTGCAAGGCTTTCGCTGGGACTATGTCTCACTCGAATTTCAATCCCAACTGGTGGCTCGTATTCAGACCTTTGAGTGCCTGCCACTGAGATGAGCTTGGGAACTTGCTCGAGGGTACAGAGCCAGAATGGAGAAAGTCAACAGGGCCCTTTTCCACTAACACCTCCGAAGGCAGCAATTAGGGTCCTGAGAAGTCAGCACCTAGCAGACACCATACAGGTACTGGGCTCCTGGCAAATGCTAAGTCTAGGCTGCATGGTAATTCTGTCTCCAGGGAAGCTTTAGTAAAAACAAACAAAACTGATGTTTTGTGTGTTTTGCTTTTCTCCCCATCCCAATGATTCTCCACTGCCTTATATGCAAAACATTTCCTGCCTAAGGATTAGGATTTGGTTGCTGAGAGTTAAAACTCTACTTTTCCCCTATCAAGACAAAAAAGCTAAAACTCCCCCTTTAAAAATACAAACTGCTTTTTGCTATAGAAATGTTCAAGATAGCCTGTAATCCCAGTGCTTTGGGAGGCCAAGTGGAAGGAATGCTTTGAGGCCAGGAGTTCGAGACCAGCCTGGGCAACATAGCTAGGCCCCATGTCTACAAAAAAAAAAACAATTTTAATTAGGCATAGTGGCAACATGCCTAGAGTCCTAGATACTTAGAGGCTGAGGCAGCAGGATCACTTAAGCCCAGGAGTTCGAGGCAGTAGTGAACTAAAGCACACTACTGCGTTCCAGCCTGGGCAACAGAGTGACACTGTCTCTTAAAAAAAAAAAAAAAAAATCAGGACAGAGCATGGAAAGACTCCTACATCACTCCGGGATCCACGTTTGGCCTGAGGGTCATTCTCTGCCACAGCAAGTCTCAGGAGTTGCTGCTGTGGGTAAGAATTTATCCTAAACTTGTCCTAAACTTACCACTGAGCAGCCCAGCAACTGCACAGCAGAGAACACACTGAAAGCATTTCTGTCTTGCATCAAGCCCTTCTGACCTGCCAGACTCGTGTTTCATCCTCCCAATCCCCATAGGAAGTAGGAGTCCCCATCGTAATGGATGAAGTCTTTTTCGAGATTACTCAAGTGATGCTGAGAGGATGGTGAGATCTGTGAAGGTAGGGCAGAAACTGCTTTAACACGCCCCTGCTCTACCCGTTCACCCGTCTGGCTCTCATCTAGACACACGCCCTCACCAAGGAGGGGTGTGGCTTTGAGCTCACAGCTGGTTCTCCACCGTGGAGGCTGCAGGAGGAGCTGTCAGGGTGCTTTCGCAACCATCCTCCCCTTCCTTGTGTAGATCGTTCACTGAGTATGTTTTTGGGTGTCTGACATTTTGCCAGCACATTTGTAGGCCCCGCAGAAAACAATACTATCCAGGCCCATTCTGTGTGGAACTTAAATACTCTCCAGGGATCGTGTACAAATGAAAAAGATTAAGCCAGGAATCAAGGAATGGAGGAAGAAAGGTGTTTTTTTTTGTTTTTTTTTGTTTTGTTTTTTGGAGACAGGGTCTCACTCTGTCACCCAGGCTGAAGTGCAGTGACATGATGAGGGCTCACTGCAGTCTCAACCTCCCAGCCTCAATGCATCCTCCAGCCTCAGCCTTCCAAGTAGCTGGGACCACAGATATGCCTCGCATCACCCAGCTAATGTTTTTTTGTTTTGTTTTGTTTTTTGTATAGACAGAATCTCACTATGTCACCTAGGCTGGTCTCAAACTCCTGAGTTCAAGTGATCCTCTCACCTTGGCCTCCCAAAGTGCTGGAATTAGAGGTGAAAGCGCCCACACCTGGCCACAGGTGGTATTGTAGGAAAAGTGGTCAGGAAGAAGGAGGTAATTGGGCAGCGAACTGAAAGAAGAGAGAGAGGAGACTTTTAGGCAGAAGGAACAACTTCAAGTTTCCGCTAGAGAAAATGTGAAAACAGGTGGGCATCTCAGTCTCACTACCAGCTAGTTTTGCTTCTCCTTCATTCTAGAATCGGGCAGGAAGGCCAAGAAGCAGCTGGTGGTGCAATGAAGTAACCCTGAGTCAACCTTGTCATCTACTCTTTGTCAGGCTAACAGAATCTTTTACGGGGAATACCAACTGGAACAAATTCACCCTGTCTTCTAGAATATTTCTGTAAGCAGACAGGGAGGGTCTCTGGGGATTCTAGGAATTTAATCAACTTGAGCAATCAGCCTGTTTTGCAGCCTCGTGCCCTGCAGTCTGTTTCTTCCTAGACCCTGTGTGGTCACCCAGTTGGTTAAAAGCAGCTCCTGACAGGTCCCAGCAACTTAGAGATGAACTGGGTGAACTTTCCTCATGGTCATTCTATAGTCTCCACCCCAGGGCAGCAGCAGCTTCACGAGCAGCCACATGCGACCTGTGTGCTGGCATGAGGACTCACTGCATTGCACCACTGGGACCCCTCCTCTGCATGCAGTGCATCCCCTCCGCTCTCCATCACCCCTTAAAACCCTCCTGTCACTTTCCCTCTGGGAGACACTGCTTTGGAGAATAATCCCAGTGCCCTCCTTACTTGTGCCAAGTAATAAAACTCCTATTGATAACACACCTGCATTCTCAAGGAGCATGGTTTGTTATCCATCGGACCAACATACCCTGATTTTTGGGGGTAACATTTCCAGAATCAAAAATAAGCAATTTCTTTTTCTTTCTTTTTTTTATTTTTATTTTTTTTTATATAGGGTCTCCCTCTGTCACCCAGGCTGGAGTGTAGTGACATGATCTTGGCTCACTGCAGCTTTAATCTCCCCGGTTCAAGTGATTCTCCCACCTCAGCCTCCCAAGTAGTTGGACCACAGGCACACACCACCGTGCCTGGCTAATTTTTTGCATTTTTTTGTAGAGAGGGGGTTTCTCCATGTTGCCCAGACTGGTCTCAAACTCCCGAGCTCAGGAGATCCACCTGCCTCAGCCTCCCAAAATGCTGGGATTATAGGCGTGAGCCACCATGTAAGCAAAAACTAAGCAACTTCATGTGTGAATAGCCCTCCACTAAGTAGGACTGAACGCGTGAAAACAAGGTTTCATTTGTTCAAATCAAGGAAAATATAGACAGAGCTTAGCAGGGGGAGCAGTGCTGACAAGGGGACTTGATTCTTCGGTGGCATGTGGAGAGAATGGCTTAAGACTTGATTGAACCCATTTAACTCTTGTCCTACTGGTGGCCCAAGTTATACCGAGGCTCTGACAAGGTGAGCCAGCAGCACCTCTTGTAAAGCAATGTGACCAGTGGGTTGAGAGCCTGGGAGGGCAGGAGATGCCTTCACAGGGACCAAATGCCTCTCTCTTGTTTTGCATAGAGAAAGTGACGTGGAGCCTGAGGCCACTGACGCTTTTCCCCTACCACCATGTTTGCTATTCACAATGACTCCCAAAGAGCTGCCCCTCACCACGGGGCTAAGGGAGGCTAGACAAGATCACTGCAATTTTTCTAGAACTTTGATGATACCTGCGTCCAAAGAGGGTAAGCCTTGCCCTTGCTGGGCTTCTGTTTCCTCCTGCGTAAAACTGGGGAGACTGAATTAGATATTTTCAAGGGCATCTCTAACTTTATTCTGAGGGTGACAGTTAAGAAAGGAAATTGAGGCCGGGCGCAGTGGCTCAAGCCTGTAATCCCAGCACTTTGGGAGGCCGAGACGGGCGGATCACGAGGTCAGGAGATCGAGACCATCCTGGCG
>NW_012115267.1:819688-841629 GCF_000951035.1 Colobus angolensis palliatus
CCCAAGAGGCAGAGGTTGCAGTGAGCTGAGATTGCCCCACTGCACTCAGTCTGGGCAACAGAGCAAGATACTGTCTCAAAAAAAAAAAAAAAAAAGAACCATTTCGGAGCAAGAATTCTAGTAAGCTTAACTAGATAAGTTTGAATTTATGAAATCATTATCACTACCATTACTTTTGGTAAAACAGAAAAACAATAAAAAGTTTATATGTATTTTTAAAACTGTATAACTTAAGACACTTAAAATGTTTGGTTTCAGGATGACTGCAGTCTATTTATCATACCAATCTATTTTTAAATGACCATATGCATCGTTTTAACCAAAGTTATATTCTATAAGGATTCATGTTGTAGATCAAAGTGGTGAGTAAATGGACTAGGAATGCTTTCCCCATGTAAGGAGGTGTATCTGGAATTATTTTAATATTTTGAGTCCAAGTAAATTGTAGGTTCAGCAAATCTACAAATGGCAGATAGGGAACTGGATCTGGTGGAAGTGATAGAAGGTGCACACAGAAGGCAGGAAGTAGCCAACAGGGTACTTCTAACAAAGAGAAATCCAAAAATTAAGTTTGTGTTTCAGTTATTTCACCATATTCTTTATTATTGTTGGCACAAGAATTATTCCCCCTCATGAACGCTAAAGGCAAATGGACTGGGTAGGAAGACAGCAGTATTAGCGATAAAACCACATCTTGCCTCTGCCTTAAGCTGGTATCACAGGGCTATTTCTACTCCTGTGCAGCTGGGGGACCACTGTGGCAAGGTATATCCAGAGGAAGCGAGCCTAACTTTATACACCCACTACCCTTCCCCTCTACCCACTCAAAGCTTTATGTAAAACTCAGGGTGACCTAATTATTAAGGAGCAGAGCCAACTCTTTGGCCTAGGCCATCAGGAATGAAAAAGCAAGTGGAAGTACATCAGATTTCTGGTTAGGTTTAAAACCAAGTGGTGAAGGTAACAAATTCCCCATTCAATGACCCTCCTCGGGAGACAGCAACACACGGTCTTCAACAAAAGCACCTTCATTTGCTAGCGTCTAGATTCAACTCTGGGAGTCAAAATTCATTTTCTTTCCTATTTAAGATGAAGTGACTAGGGTCATAACTGCTTGGTCTTCCAGCTAGTAAAGTTTTAGGAATAAGAGAATTTAAATTGTGAACTCAATGAGAACTATTGACTATAAGATTCCCGTTCCAAATCTTTTTCTTTACAAGTTATGACCAGATTCAATAATGAGCTCACTGTCTCTTCTATTCTATAGCTTATAAATCTTAGATACCATTGGAGCTGGAGCTGTAGAATTAGAGGATGGCAGTTACAGAAGAATTGGATATTACAGTTGCTCAACTGACTGCCCATTACAACACCTTTCCATGAAGATGCTGTTTGGCAGCGTATTTCTTTTATGTTTGTTTGTTTTTGAGATGGAGGCTCGCTCTGTTGCCAGGCAGGCTGGAGTGCAGTGGCCCGATCTCAGCTCACTGCAACCTCTGCCTCCCAGGTTCAAGCAATTCTCCTGCCTCAGCCTCCTGAGTAGCTGGGATTATAGGCGCCCACTACCATACCTGGCTAATTTTTGTATTTTTAAGTAAAGACAGAGTTTTACCATGTTGGCCAGGCCAGTCTCAAACTCTTGACCTCAGGTGATCCACCCACCTCGGCCTCCCAAAGTGCTGGGATTACAGACATGAGCCACAGTGCCCCGCCTTGCTTCTTGACTTTTTAATAATCACCATTCTGACTGGCATGAGATGGTATCTCATTGTGGTTTTGATTTGCATTTCTCTAATGATCAGTGATGTTGATCCATTTTTCATATGTTTGTTGACCACATATATGTCTTTTTTTTTTGAGAAGTGTCTGTTCATACCCTTTAAATTAGCTAGGTGTGGTGGCTCACACCTGTAGTCCCAACTACTCAGGAGGCTGAGGGGAGGATTGCCTGAGCCCAGGAGGTCAAAGCTGCAGACAGCCATGATTGCACCACTGCACTCCAGCCTGAGCTGGACCAAGTGAAACCCTGTCTCAAAAACAAAACATAATAAAAACAAACAAAAGCTAATTATTAGTCTGAACCAAACAAGCTCTATATTCTAGTTCCTGGTTTCTCTGAATTCCATCAGTATTCCTCAGTAGTTAACATAGTAGAAACTTAGTACTGCCTTCTCACCGTCCATGACTGCCACCCATTTGCTTCCTAAAAAGAATGAACGTAAAGTGCTTAATCTAACTCTTAATTGCTAGAGATAGACACAAAAAGTCAAGCACTGTGTAGAGCTCTTTAAGCTTAATGCACGAACCAATTAACTTTTCTAAAGCATCTTGTTTTTCCAGAAGAAAACCCAAACCTATTACTGTATTACAGAACTTGAGTTTCTAGAAGGAAATTCAGATTTTACATCTGCCACAGGCTCACTACTCCAACTACTGGATATAGAGAAATTGAGTAAGAAACTAACACGTAGTGTAGAGATGATCACAATAGAAAACTCTTAGAGTTGATAACAAAACATTTCTACAAATAGATACAGTTACAAAACTGATGTATGAAAATCTATTTAGGGGACAGGGATGGCTAGGAATTGTTAAATATAAAATATTGAGTATCTGTCTATAAGATCAAGTATTTCTGATAAAACAGACATGTGGATGTGTTTTGTAAATTCTTGAATGGAGAAAGCATAACAGGATATATTAAACTAGATTCTGGTAGGGTAATACTCCTAGGAGACCAAAGATAGGAAAAAAAAAAGGTATAGTATAAATAAGCCAGGGACGGAGCAAGGGGAAGAGGGTACTTATCTGATATGCAGGGATGTGGCTACATATCGTCAGCAACCTTCCCAGGAAGAGGAAATGGCAGGTGTTTCTTGGATCCAAGTAGGAAATGAGACCTGGAGAGTACGAGAGTGGGGCTGAGGGTGACATTTCCACAGAGCCTGGGAAGTCAGCTGAGCGAGCTGGAACACAAGCCCTGAAAGGCTGATGGAAGGCTTAAGGTCCAAAGGAGGCCAAGGCACTAACTTAAACCTGTCCACAGAAAGTGATCATCCTGTAGTACCTCATTCGTACATGTTTTTGAGCCTGATTCTTTCATGTCATTTTATGCATTTCGTGTGTAGGGAGAGACTTGCCAAGAGCAAAATTATCAGTGAGCTTGGCTCTTGGGAGAAGATAGTAAGATTCATTCTGTGCATGGCAGGTTGAGAGTTCTGTGAGGCTGACATGGTTTCTCTGACATACAGGGGAGTCTCTGGGGCAACTTAATGATGCTTGCTCTGTTCACCAGCCACAGAGACAGAGCCCAGCCTCCTCAGGGAAGGTGGAGCCCCAGTCTTTGTTCTTGAGGCCAAGTTGATCTTGATTTGGAATTTTTAATACTTGATCGCAAAGCACAATTTATTTTATATACTATATCCATAGCAATAAGCCTAGGACTTCTAATTATGCCTAACAATTTACACAAATTCATTCTGCCAAAAAAAAATGGGAAAAGTCTAGAAAAGATCTAGCAAGAAAAGTCTTCCAAGACCGCTTAGATTTATTGTAATTTGGACTCATGTTATCGACCTCAGGTACTGTGCTAAGCAGCATACGAGCATCTTCATTCAGTGCTCAACTGGCCCGATGTAGGTTCTGTTAATCCTATTTTCATCACTTGGGAAACAGGATTAAGTGATTTGCACAAGGTCGTTACTACTGGATTTTAGAGCATACTCCAGCTTTGTTACCCTGTCTCCCATCAGAGATTGAATGCCCTTGATTCCCTATGTGGATGTGGATAAAGTAGTAATCTGGGAAGACAACCAGAGGTGTCACTAGTCCCAGCATCTGTATGTTCCCCCCAGTGAGCAAGACCAGTTGAGAGAAATCCTGGTCCACACCTATACTCTATGTTGCAGACTACAGGATACACATAATTTATTTTAAATAAGCCTTTGGCACATTACTTCTTTGAGCTTCTACATTGGTATATTTATCAGTTCTATGAATTTTGGAATCAAATGAGAGCACAGAAAACACTTTTTATACATTTGAAGCCAAAGGACTAGCTTAGCAGTGAAATATGCCTAAGATAAATATACCTAAGTATAAAACTAACATTTGAACATTTTTCTATGCTGCAGAAATTTGATCTTTATCCCAAAAGGCATAGAGATCATTACCTTTTGTAAAATGGGGGAATAGGTTCAGAACAAAACTAGCTCAAAGTTAGTTAGCGTCAAAGCCAAGATTCAAATCCAGCACTTCTGACTGGTATGGAACCTGGGATTCCCAGGGTTAGCTTTGGGATTGGAAAGCTTCTATGGCTAAGCCATAACCTAAAATTTCTGGAGACTGAACTGAAATCTGACTACACCTATGAATATTCAGCTTTTTTAAACCCTGTAAGAAAACCAGATGACCTCATTCAATTAAGAAAGTTGTTATTTTAATAAAAAATTGCACTTACCACAAACCGGGAAGGAAGCTAAAACAATACACCATGAAATGTCTAAACAATTTTTATTGAAATGTTTCAGCTCCTTTTTTTATAAGATCAGTTTGTAAAGAAGTTAATAATTTCTGTGGGAGAAGAGACTTGAGGTTACAGAATACATCTATATTAAAACAAGGTAAAAATACAGAGATGGTTTGGATTTCACAAAAGTTAGCAGAGATCACAGGCGGACATATGTTTTTGTTTTTTGTTTGTTGGTTGGTTGGTTTGTTTCATTTTGTTTTGTTTTTTGAGACAGAGTCTCGCTCTGTTGCCCAGGCTGGAGTCCAATGGCACCATCTTGGCTCACTGCAGTCTCTGCCTCCCTGGTTCAAGCGGTTCTCCTGCCTCAGCCTCTCAAGTAGCTGGGACTACAGGTGCCAGCCACCACGCCTGGCTCATTTTTGTATTTTTAGTAGAGACGGGGTTTCACCATATTGACCAGGACGGTCTTGAACTCTTGATCTTCTGATCCACCCGCCTCAGCCTCCCAAAGTGCTGGGATTACAGGCATGAGCCACTGCACCTGGTCGGGGACATAAATTTTAAGGGTAACTCCAACCAAAACCCTGACAACATCCAAGCCCACCCCACCACAGGATTGGACCCTTTGTGGAAGTCCACCAAAAGCAAAATTGGATGACTATTTCATGCATGTTTCACTTTGCTCAATGCTTAATTGCTCAAACTGGAGCCTAAAGACGGAGTGGTTAGTGTTTTCCAGACAGAATATCTCATCTCTTGTCAACCTACATATCCAGTCTTGGTGGATTTGGTAGCCTGGAGAGGCTGAAGTCAATCTTTTTCCAGGCTCTGGCTATGTAGGTGTTAGTGTTAAATGAACAGGTACGTACAAACACAAGTAGTGAGGTATGCATATATATGCATACATATTTGTTAGTTAAGAACCATTTCAGGCTGAGTGCAGTGGCTCATGCCTATAATTCCAGCACTTTGGGTGAATGAGGCAGGCAGATCACTTGAGTCAGGAGTTTGAGACCAGCCTGGCCAACACAGTGAAACCCCATTTCTACTAAAAATACAAAAAAATTAGCCAGATGTGGTGGTGTGTGCCCGTAATCCCAGCTACTCAGGAGGCTGAGGCAGGAGAATTGCCTGAACCCAAGAGGCAGAGGTTGCAGTGAGCTGAGATTGCCCCACTGCACTCAGTCTGGGCAACAGAGCAAGATACTGTCTCAAAAAAAAAAAAAAAAAAGAACCATTTCGGAGCAAGAATTCTAGTAAGCTTAACTAGATAAGTTTGAATTTATGAAATCATTATCACTACCATTACTTTTGGTAAAACAGAAAAACAATAAAAAGTTTATATGTATTTTTAAAACTGTATAACTTAAGACACTTAAAATGTTTGGTTTCAGGATGACTGCAGTCTATTTATCATACCAATCTATTTTTAAATGACCATATGCATCGTTTTAACCAAAGTTATATTCTATAAGGATTCATGTTGTAGATCAAAGTGGTGAGTAAATGGACTAGGAATGCTTTCCCCATGTAAGGAGGTGTATCTGGAATTATTTTAATATTTTGAGTCCAAGTAAATTGTAGGTTCAGCAAATCTACAAATGGCAGATAGGGAACTGGATCTGGTGGAAGTGATAGAAGGTGCACACAGAAGGCAGGAAGTAGCCAACAGGGTACTTCTAACAAAGAGAAATCCAAAAATTAAGTTTGTGTTTCAGTTATTTCACCATATTCTTTATTATTGTTGGCACAAGAATTATTCCCCCTCATGAACGCTAAAGGCAAATGGACTGGGTAGGAAGACAGCAGTATTAGCGATAAAACCACATCTTGCCTCTGCCTTAAGCTGGTATCACAGGGCTATTTCTACTCCTGTGCAGCTGGGGGACCACTGTGGCAAGGTATATCCAGAGGAAGCGAGCCTAACTTTATACACCCACTACCCTTCCCCTCTACCCACTCAAAGCTTTATGTAAAACTCAGGGTGACCTAATTATTAAGGAGCAGAGCCAACTCTTTGGCCTAGGCCATCAGGAATGAAAAAGCAAGTGGAAGTACATCAGATTTCTGGTTAGGTTTAAAACCAAGTGGTGAAGGTAACAAATTCCCCATTCAATGACCCTCCTCGGGAGACAGCAACACACGGTCTTCAACAAAAGCACCTTCATTTGCTAGCGTCTAGATTCAACTCTGGGAGTCAAAATTCATTTTCTTTCCTATTTAAGATGAAGTGACTAGGGTCATAACTGCTTGGTCTTCCAGCTAGTAAAGTTTTAGGAATAAGAGAATTTAAATTGTGAACTCAATGAGAACTATTGACTATAAGATTCCCGTTCCAAATCTTTTTCTTTACAAGTTATGACCAGATTCAATAATGAGCTCACTGTCTCTTCTATTCTATAGCTTATAAATCTTAGATACCATTGGAGCTGGAGCTGTAGAATTAGAGGATGGCAGTTACAGAAGAATTGGATATTACAGTTGCTCAACTGACTGCCCATTACAACACCTTTCCATGAAGATGCTGTTTGGCAGCGTATTTCTTTTATGTTTGTTTGTTTTTGAGATGGAGGCTCGCTCTGTTGCCAGGCAGGCTGGAGTGCAGTGGCGCAATCTCAGCTCACTGAAACCTCCAACTCCCTGGTTCAAGCGATTCTCCTTGGCAGGGCATTTCTGTAACCATCTGCAACTAGTATTCGAGTATGAACATGACAGTATCAAGTTGTAACAGGACAGCTTTCTCCACATTCTTTGTGTTCCTTGACAACCCTACAAGGCAGAAAGTACTGTTTCCACTTTTAACATGGGGAACACCAAGGTGGGTCAGTTTGTCCAGCCTCCTTCACCCCCGGCTATCGTCATAATGTGATCTATTTCAATTGACTGAATCATATCTAGATCAAAAGCATGTTCTCTGAGACAACATACACGTAGTCTAGCCCTTTGGAACTCACTATCCTATTGCCTGTTCTAAAATAGAATCAAGGCCGGGCACAGTGTCTCATGCCTGTAATCCCAGAACTTTGGGAAGCCGAGGCAGGCAGATCATTTTTGAGGTCAGGAGTTCAAGACCAGCCTGGCCAACATGGTGAAACCCCATCACTACTAAAAATACAAAACTTAGCTGGGTGTGCTGGCACATGTCTGTAATCCCAGCTGCTCTGGAGGCTGAGGCAGGAGAATCACTTGAACCCAGGAGGTGGAGGTTGTGGTGAGCAGAGATTGCATCACTGCACTCCAACCTGAGTCAGAGTGAGACTCTGTCTCAAAAAATTAATTAATTAATTAATTTAATTTAATGGAATCAGAAAGCACATGAATTTTCTAGAGTCCTCATAGTCTATATCTGTTGCTGATAGTTAGATATTTCATATTTTTCAGTTTAAAGAACTCACGGTGATAATGAGGTAATAATTTATAGGATGAAAACTTGAGGAATATTGCAGAATTAGATATTAGTAAAAATAAGTCATGTGTGGTGATGAATAAATTACTCCAGCCCATGTTACCAGATGCCTCCAGACAGTTAGCAGAACCATCATAAACTTGCCCCATGGAAATGCATGTCTGAGCATCCTTACAGGAGGTGATGGTGCCAAGCAGCCAACAGCTCCAGTGCGTGTGTTTGCCATAAGCCTAGTAGTACTCCCTGGGACATCTAAGAATCTGTCCTTCAGGGTTTGGGAAACAAATATGGCCATATCCTCCATAGTCTTTTGAGCAGCTGTTACTACCTACGGAATATCCCTACCACCCCCATGAAAAGCATATTGAGTTAGATTAGGTTTCTTAAAGGTCTTCTGCAAACTTTTTTTACAAATACATTATCAGAGTTATGGGACCCAAATGTTTTCCCCAAATTAGATGGCTCTTCAATTTAATTCCTTTTACTCAACTAGATACTGAATGACTGGCGATTCTTCCTTCATGGATAAGGATGGTTTTAGAAGCCTAGGAGTTCAGATGTTGGATGGCTTAAGAAAAACTGAGGGGAACTCTGACTCATTCAGGGCCACATTGTGAGTTCTCTTCGCCCCTCAAGTTACACCTGGTAAAACACTTGACTTAATTATGATAAAACAAACACTCACAGATTCAGTATTCTGACATGTGATGCTTTCATCCACATTAATTTGTCTAGGGACGATTGGTGTGATCATAGTAAACACTCAGGAAATTCATACCATGCATTCAAAGCTGAGTCAGTGTGCCTGGACGGAAGCCTGAGAAGAGAAGACAGTGGCAGACCTGGTCTGTGGCAGGACTGGGAGGATCGCTCTTTATCTGAGCCATCCTGACAGGTGCATGTGCCATCATGGAGGTGCTCCCCAGAAACACGTTCCTCCCCATTCCCACAAGGAACAGAAGATGGATGCAAAGCAGATGTGGTGGTGGAGGATAAGTGGGAGGAGCGAGAGGAGCGGGAGGAGCAGGAGGGGTGGTTGGGGCTGCTCCTTCAACCCCAGGATCTAGAGCAAACAGCTGCTTCAGCAAGTCAGTCCAGTAGGTTCCAGCAATGGGCATGTGCCCCTACTGTCCCCCTCCTTCAGAAAATCATGTCACGGCTGTGTACGTACATTTTTCTATCTCACAGGAAGAAAGGGTGCAACTGACCCAAAGCCTGGATCCTTAGGTTAAGTGTGATACATTAGCCTATCATCAACTTACAGTAATTTGGGCAAGGTGTTTTTTCCTTTCCATCCCACTAACTTTAGTCTTTGGGAAATTTCCAGAACATGGACAACTTAGAGAGAATCTCTGAAGAACTGTGGGTTGGGACCACTGCCAGTGCAAACATAAAGATGCCCAGGATTTTATCCTAGAAAAACACACTGAAAAGAGTCAGGTAAAGTGGATCTCAAAGAATAACCCCACAGAGGAAGGCTAGCTGGCCACCTCTTGGTTCTCTGCCAAGACGATCATTTTCTTTATATATGGCCCTTTCAGTACTGCGAAGGCTGCTGCCTCCTCTTGTTCCACAGCACAAGTGCGGCTTTGTCCATAGTCACCAGGTAGGCTGCTCTAATCCCATTGCTCCAGGATTTGTTTAAAGAGTATGTTCTATTTCTTAGAAGACTCAGACTACTCAAGCATGGTGGCTCACACCTGTAACCCCAGCACTTTGGGAAGCCGAGGTGGGCGGATCACCAGGTCAAAAGATCAAGACCATCCTGGCCAACATGGTGAAACCCCATCTCTACTAAAAATACAAAAGTTAACTGGGTGTGGTGGCGGGCGCCCACCGTCCCAGCTACTTGGGAGGCTGAGACAGGAGAATCACTTGAACCCTGGAGGCAGAGGTTGCAGTGAGCCGATATCCTGCCACTGCACTCCAGTATGGGTGACAGAGTGAGACTCTATCTCCAAAAAAAAAAAAGAAGAAGATGATGACTCAGACTTTTCAACCCTAAGGAAGAGTCAAGTTCTTATGAACTGACACTGAACAAGTCACTGATGATAGGGGAAAGCATGGGTACCATCCAATTGTGTCTTTTGTGTCCATATGGTGGAAATACCATGTAAGGGTTTGCTACTGCACATCCCTTCCCAACTGTATGTTTAATGATGTTACATTGGTAGCTTGAAATCTGGCATTGTGGGAGATTTGCACCCTGATAATTGGCAAACACTACAAATGGGGACTTCATTTGTTTTTTTCATTTTGTTTTCTAGACCAGGGACTGGCAAACAATGGCCCTTGAGCCAAACTCAGCCTGTTGCCTATTTTTGTAAAAGTTTAGCAGAATGAAGCTATGGCCATTCACTCACATGTTATCAATCGCTAATTCTATGAAACAATGGCAGAGTATCCACCAAGCCTAAAATATTTACTATCTGGCCTTTTGGAGAAAAAGTTTGCCAATCTCTAGTCTAGACTTAAAGAAAGTGATGAAGTATTAATGAGGCAGACAAAATCTGCATGTATGGTGTCTATAACCATTAAAATTTAAATACCATAAAAATTGAGGAAATATCTCCATAGCATTTGAAATCTATTATCCAGTTCAGCAAAGAAGTCATTTATGTCACTGATGGACTAATTACCACAAGTCTTCATTGCTTCACTTTCACCTCACTTGTTTATGGAAATAAAATCATCAAAAAACATTCATGTCAAGAATACTCAATCACTGACTCCTTTCCCTAATCAGATAGTAATCAAACATTTATTCACAGTGTTTGTCAAATCTTGAATTGTAACCATAGATTGGCTTCTAATCTAAGAATTCCAAATAAAAAAGCAGTCTGTGAAAATCAGTTAGCTATATGAAATTTGTAATAAAAAATATCATGGCCAGGTGTAGTGGCTTGCACCTGTAAATCCAGTACTTTGGGAAGTTGAAGCAGGAGGATTGCTTGAGCCTAGGATTTGGAGATCAGACTGGGAAATATAGTGAGGCTTCATCTCTACAAAAAAAAAAACAGAAAAATTAGCCAGGCATGGTGGCATGTGCCTGTGGTCCCAGCTACTCAGGAGACTAAGGCGGGAAGATTGCCTGAGCCCAGGAGGTCAAGGCTGCAGTGAGCCATGATTGTGCCACTGCACTCTAGCCTGGGCAACAGAGTCAGACCCTGTCTCAAAAAGAAAATAAAACAGGTCGGGCACGGTGGTTCATGCCTGTAATCCCAGCACTTTGGGAGGCCAAGGCGGGCAGATCACCTGGGGTCAGGAGTTCGAGACCGGCCTGGATAACATGGTGAAACTCCATCTCTACAAAAATTAGCTGGGCGTGGTGGCATGTGTCTGTAATCCCAGCTCTTCAGGAGGCTGAGGCAGGAGAATTGCTTGAATTCGGGAGATGGAGGGTGCAGTGAGCCGAGATTGCGCCATTGCATTCCAGTCTGGGTGATAGGAGTGAAACACCATCTCAAAAAAAAAAGAAAGAAAGAAGAAAACAAAACAAAAAGCAAAGAAAAGAATATCATGTATTTTATTATTTGCACACTGTGTTACATATCAGTAAGCTTAATTATAAACAGATGTAGGTATATATGTGCACACATTTGTTTCCCAGAGGGCTGATAGTTAAACATTTTCCAGCACATCACTAGGTATTATAGTAAGAACTCAAATATTAACTACCAGGGATGTTGACAAATAGGCAAAGCATGAAAGTGGGGCTGGAGTAGAAGAATGAGGAAGCTGGTACCCCCAGGGCTTGATGTGCTGTAAAATTCTTCCTACATACTGGGTGTTAGAGTGGGAGAATTTCTTTACTATTTTCTCACACTTGCATATGGAGGAACTTTCGTAAAATGACATTTCTGCATTCTCCCACATCCATGAAGTTACTCCTACCCAGGAAAGGAGAAGGGACTTACAGATTATGGGAAATTGTGGTGATGAGGCTGGCCATATTTGGTTTGACCCCTCTGTTGGGCTTTGCCACCTGCAGAGAACATGCGCCTTCCTCTGGAATTAGAAATTTAACCTTGGCACTGCACAAATTCAAGGTTGAAAGCTCAGGGTCACAGAATGTTCCTTGAGCAATGCTACACTGGTTCTTAAAGGCATGCACTCTAATTCTAAAACAGAATTTTGGAAGCCTCCCATTTTTCACTAGAAATTTCATCTGTATTTTCTAGCCTCGATTTTCAATATGAAGACAAGATGAACATGCTCAGGAAAAAACAACACTGACACTGGCACACTCAATGTAAAGATGAGCTGAAAACTACATGCTGATGGCTTGTCAGAAACCCTGCCATCTACAAACAGGCCTGGATTGCAGAGAGCACAACTTTTCTACATTTTCTAATTTCACATACTACAGTGAGGGAAATAGGACACAAGGAATGATGGTGTTTCCAACATACGGGGGGCCATTAGGAAGGAGGAGGACCTCGGCAGAAACATAACCAAGGAATCCGAGAGAATGTGACCTCAGTTTTAGACAATATTTATTATAGAAGTCTCAAATCAAAATTATATATACATTTATGCTTCAGGACAGGTGAGTCACAGAAGAAGATTGTCCGGATAAATATATATGCTTCTTAGACTATGGTTATGGGGCTTGAAGAAGGTAAGGCTCTTCTTACCAAGAAATATACTTGGATAGAGGAGAATAGAGTTCAACTTCTCGAGGACAAACACATTTAAGACTTCATCCAGGCCAGGCACCGTGGCTCACGCCTGTAATCCCAGCATTTTCGGAGGCCAAGGTGGGTGGATCATGAGGTCAACAGTTCGAGACCAGCCTGGCCACCATGGTGAAATCCCGTCTCTACTAAAAATACAAAAATTAGCCAGGCATGGTGGTGGGTGCCCGTAATTCCAGCTACTTGGGAGGCTGAGGCAGGAGAATTGCTTGAACCCAGGAGGCGGAGGTTGCAGTGAGCCAAGACCGCATCATTGTGCTCGAGCCTAGGCGACAGAGCAAGACTCTATCTCAAAGGAAAAAGAAAAAAAAAAAATCATCCACCCAGAAGTACATACATGTTTCTATCAAGATCATATGCAATCAACCTTGGCCTTGAATTTAAAGATATGAGAATCTCACAGATGCCTGTTTGTTGATCCAAGACACTAAGCTTTCGATCTGCTGCTATAATAATTTTAATATTATCAGCTGTACTAGAAGTAGAAGAAAAGTAATGACACATTACTTTGAAGCTTTACTTCACACTTTTTCCTTTAACTAAAGGTGTTTTCCCATTTCCTATGTCAAAATCTACCTAGCCCTGAAGTCTGGACTGTGTGTGCAGAAGAAAGATAGTTGATCACCTTAGTTCCCCCTCCTTCTGAACCCCAACACACTACAACTCGTCTTTGGAACTTTATTGCCTTCCTTGGTTTCAGAGTCAGCTATTGCCTTACTTGGTTTCAGAGTCAGCTCCTCTCCACCTCAACAGAAGTCCTCTCCATGCTTCATACACAGTACCTGAATGTAATTAAGTGCCCCAGTGGTAAAGAAACACAGACCAAGATGACATTATATTGATTGGGTCTCTGGAGCACCTAGTTCTATAGTTTATAGATTACGTCATTTTAAAGACATTGAATAGCAACTGACACTCAAACAGGGCAAGGAATGTTATAATAGCAGCTTCCTATGGAAAGAATAAAGTCATTTCTATACTAGACTTTCACATGAATCATCTATATCACTTGTATCTAGTACTGCTAAGAACAGAGCAGGAGCTAGGCTTTGCCTCACGTATTGAAACTTACTTTAACTTGACAGCTGGTGCCATTGTAGAGCTGGTAACCTTGAATACAGTCACAGGAGTGACAGGCTGGGGTATTATGACATAGTTGGTTACTAGGACCACATGCCAGAGAGCACTCGTCTACATCTGATGATAGAGAGCCCTAAGTTAGAGATGACCCAGGAACAATCTCTTCAGTATGTTTGTTCTCTGGAGCCACTTCCCAGGTGCTCACTGAATATGTACTATGTGGAAGTCACTGAGCCAGGGGCCGGAATAGACAGTCTCTTTCTCTATTGAGTTCCCACTCACGTGAACATAATTTAACAGACACATCAGTATAGGGACCCCAGATGTTTGACTAGTACAGAATATTGATTTATGTTACTTTAGCAACATTTCTTGGATGTGTCACATGTCAAGCTGGCCAGAGTCTAACTCAGAATGACAAATGTTACGGCCCGGACTTCACTACTGGTGCCATAGGACAATGTGTCCAAGATGATGGAAACAACTTAAGCTTCCCAGCTATAACTGGTGAAATTTAGATCAAGTGTTGTCATTTCTGAAAGCTCAGTGGCAGGGATCCTTTAGAATATGAGTCACGGGACCAGGAATGATTTATTTTGTTGTTTGTTGTTTGTTTGTTTGTTTGGCAGAAAGAAATGTGGTTCCTTGGGGCATTGCCAGAAAAAAATCATTTCTCCAAAACCATGGGGTTCTAAAATAGAATGATGCTTTCCCATCCCAGGAGAATAATCAATGTATGGCTACAAGTCAAGTTCAGTGGTCAGTCAAGTCCTGCAGTGGGCCAGGAATGCTGCAGGATGCCTGCACAAGGATGCCCCAGGAGCCCGGGCATATGTATAATACAAAACCCAGACCCCTCCAGGGTCAGGACCAGAAACCGACTTCAGACTCCTAATGAAGAATGAATAAATACGTTGTTTTATCCAAAATAGGCTTCAATAATTATTCATAATGTGATGAAAATTTATTGATGAATTCTCAATATAAAAATATCATTGAGTGTAACTCTCACATTAATAAACCAGGGCCTTTTCTCTTGTATCCTTCTGATATGGTTCGGTTTTGTTCCCACCCAAATCTCACCTTGAATTGTAGCTCCCATAATTCCCACATGCCATGAGAGGGACCTTGTGGGAGGTAATTGAATCACGGGGCGAGTCTTTCCCGTGCTGTTCTGGAGATAGTGAATAAGTCATGAGATCTGATGGTTTTAAAAAGGGAATTTCCCCTGCACACGCTCCCTTGCCTGCCACCGTGTAAAATGTGACTTTGCTCCTTGCCTTCTGCCATGATTGTGGGGCCTCCCCAGCCATGTGGAACTGTGAGTCCATTAAACCTCTTCTACTTTATAAATTACCCAGTCTCGAGTGTGTCTTTATTAGCAGTGTGAGAACAGACTAATACACCTTCCCACCTAAATGGGTAAGGCTGCAGGTAGAGCCCTTGTAGACAGAGCGAACTATTGATTAGGGTAACTGATATTAAGGCTCAGGGTGGCAAGACTGATCTACCCAACAGGCCAAAGCATCAAGACAACAAATCCTTTAACCTCCTAAACACATTTTAACCTAAAATACCATCCTGTATTTTTATGGACAAGTGCTACAATAGCAGCCATAACCTTTACACATTATTAATGAATGGTGAAGATATATGAGATTTATTTCAACCATTCCGGCACAAGAATCCCATTATACAAAGAGGAGAAATGAGACTCGAAGATTTGGAGAAGCTCAGCCAGCAGAAACAAGCAAGGATAAACATACAATGGGTGCTAATTTCAGAATCTGTTCTGATGCCCAGGCGTGGACCTCAGACATGGCCATGAAGTAACAAATATCTGTTTTTTCCGTGACAGAAACCCTTCAATTCCATAAGAGAAATATGCTAAATTTAATGTTTTCTCATTAGGCTACAGTTGACCAGCAGTTCCCACAAAAGAGGATGATAACAGGCACTGGTGAGGATGTGGAGACGTTGGAACCCTTAAGTATTGCTGGTGAGACTGTCAATGGTACAAGCACTACAGAAAACAGTTTGGCGGTTCCTCAAAAAGTTAAACACAGAATTACCATATGGCTTAGCAATTCCACTTCTGGTTTATATCTAGAGAACTGAAAGCAGAAATTCAAACAGATTCTTGAACACCAATGTTCAAGTATCTTGGTAAGGGATCATGTCTCAGTTGTACTTAGTTGTACTTGTACTAAATACTTAGTGGTACTTAGTGTAGTATCACTAAGCACTTAGTACTTAGTACTTACTAAGTTGTACTTAGTAGAGTTACTCATTTAATTTTAAAAGTCTGGCTTATAAAAACCAGTACTTAATTCTTACTAAGTTGTACTTAGTATAGGTACTCATTTGATGTCGGGCTTATAAAAACCATTAAAAATAAAATACGTAGGCAATGTTAGTTTTCAATGGATAGCTAACAACCTTGCTATCTACTCACATTCCATCCCTACCTCACATGACTTGAAGAAAACTATTAAATTGAGAGCATTCGATGTCAGTAACTAACACGGGAGCTCAGGCTCAGTCAACAGGCTATTCGGGTCGAAGTTTCAGTTGGATCACTTACTAGAAGCATGACCTTGGGAGAGTTCTCTGGACTTCAGTTTTCTTGTTTATAAAATGAGGCTAGTAAACAAGTGATGCTAAGAGGATTCAGGAATTAAGTTAGCACAAAACCACTTGGCACAATACCCACCACATAAATGCTCATAAACTATTAACTCTTTTGCTCCCTCTTCCCACAGATTCTTCCAGAAGGATCACAGGGTTGCAGTCAGCCCTCAGAGACTCACATCAGGTGAGTGACAGCTTGAACAATGATGATTCTCGGTCCAGGCACCAAAAGTGCATGTGGATTCTACACATCGTCTGCAGACAAGTCTCAAACCTTACTTTCCAAATTTAGGGAAATGCTTGCTGTGAATATATAAGCAATTTATTTATGAATGTATTTATTTTCATATTAAATTCCTGGTAGCTTTCTCATAGTCTGTCAACATACCAAGTACAATGACTATGTGCTGTTCTAAAACAGACATCATAAAGGTGTCTTCACACTAGAAGGTGTTAGAAATCACCGCTTAGTGGAAGCGAGAAAGGTGAGTAACTTTGACTCCTGTTTCAGAACTGGTGTGGGCAGATCAGCTTCAACAGAGAGGCTGGACCAGGTGAGGCAAAAATTCTGAAGCAAAATCGGAGGGTTCCAATCCTTCCTGAAAGAGATGCAACTCAGTTGCTAAGTGGCGCCCCTCCAAACTGGTTCACAGTGTCTTGACCAAGAAAGAGTCTGCATAAGTTAAAATGGCTTAAAATCGGCTATCCAATCATGGGGGCTAACCAGGAGCACCTGCCTGGCCAGGTGGTTTAACAAGTGCTGGGCGCCTGGCTATATCTCCAGGCACTGCCTTCACCCTTCCGGAACTGTGCGTGCCTGGGTCACCCTGGAACCGGCACTCAGCTCACCCCTGCTTTGGGGTCTGCCTACACCTGAGTGGTGTCCACAAATGCCTCCAGAAAGTGGCTTCCTAAATGCACCTGGAGCCCCAACACCCTTTCCTCTGGGCTGTTGGGCACCTGTCTGCGAGATCAGGTGTCTCCAAGAGGCTAAACCTGCTGCCTATAAAACCCGGGGGGGCGGGGCCCGACCCGCCGAGATCAAGGCGAAAGCGAATCCCGCTCGGCCTCGACGTTAGAAGGAAGAGCCCGGGTGAGAGGGTGCGCCCCGCTCTCGGGTTTAGAGAGGGCCTCTTCTCCCACCTGCTTGCGGATGCAGAAACGAAAAGACACTGAATCTGTCCGCTGAGCCCACCTCCCCTCTCGGCCACTGGGAGTTCTGCAAAGGGCCGAGAAGCAGGTGATCCGAGCCCGGGGCACGGATGGCGGCCCCTGCAGCAGGCCCAGCCACGCCCTCCTAGATCCTGGACAAGCCGACGCTGCAGAGTGGGACAGTTCACACCCCGCGAGGGCGCCCCCGCCGGCGGTCCCTGCCGCGCCCCTCGGCGACACGCCTGTGCCCTGCAGAGCGCGGTAAGGTCCTCTCCCTGGGCGCCCCTGGCAGCCCGACCCGCTCAGCTGCCCCGAACCCCGCGACGCTGGAGCGCAGCCAGCACAGGCGAAAGGGGGCGGACGGGTGTCCAGTGCCCCAGACCGGGGAGGGTTCGGGCGTCGGCGACCTGGCGCTGGATGCCGGCGCCTCCGGGCTGCAGCGGTGCTCGCAGGCAGGAGCAAAGAGGCGCGCGAGGTGCGGGCTCAGTTTCCCTAGGAGCTATGGGTCATCTGAAAGGAGTTACGAAAAGAAATTCAAAATGTTTGAAAGATCAGTTAAGATGTTCTAACTCATAAGTGGCAGTTGAACAGTGAGAACACATGGACACAGGGAGGGGAACATCACACATCCCGGCCTGTTAGGGGATGAAGGCGAACGGGAGAGAGAGCATTAGGACAAATACCTAATTCTCGCAGGGTTTAAAACCTAGATGACGGGTTGACAGGTGCAGCAAACCACCATGGCACATGTGTACCTATGTAACAAACCTGCAAGGGCTGCGCACATATCCCAGAACTTTAAAACAAAATGAGGAGCTGTTGTTATACAAGGCGTAGGGTCACGGGTATAACAGAGGAACTGGCAGAGAACCAACCCTCTCACTCTAAACAAACACCTAGAAAACTGGTCAACTTCCATGAAAAAATTGTTTTCAGGGATATTAATCCCCCATAGAAAGAAAACAAAGTGAGACTTACAATCACCATGAGTTTCCAACTGGAGGCATTTACCAAACCTGAGAATAGAGGAGGAACACAGTGGTCTCATACATAAGGAGATAGAGATACACAGAGATCAGAATTCGGGCAGCCTGAAGCAGCTAGAACTTGAGAGGCAGAGGACTAAAGAGAAGAGAGCTGGCCAGGCTCGGTGGCTCATGCCTGTAATCCCAGCACTTTGGGAGGCCGAGGTGGGCAGATCATTTGAGAACAAAAATTTGGGACCAGCCTGGCCAACATGGTGAAACCCTATCTCTACTAAAAATACAAAAATTAGCCGGGCATGGTGGCTTGCGCCTGTAGTCCCAGCTACTCGGGAGGCTGAGGCAGGAGAATTGCTCCAGCCTGGGTGACAGAGCGAGACTCCCTCTCTAAATAAATAAATAACTAGTTAAAAAAAAAAAAAACTGAAATTGGTGAGGCTGCAGAGAAAAGGGAACTCTTCCACATTGTTGGTATGGATGGGGATATAAATTAAATCAACCACTGTAGAAAGCAGTTTAGAGATTTCTCAAAGAACTTAAAATAGAACTACCATTTGACCCAGCCATCCCATTACTGGGTATATACCCCAAAAAATATAAATCATTCTATCAAAAAGACACATGTACTTGTATGTCCATCACTGCACTATTTACAATAGCAAAGACATGAAATCAACTTAGGTGCCCATCAACGGTGGGCTGGATTTTTTTAAGCTTATAAGCAACAGAAATGTATTTTTAGTTCTTAAATAATTTCAACTTTTATTTTAGATTCAAGAGGTACATGTACAGGTTTGTTACCTAGGTATATCGTGTGACACTGAGGTTTGGGATATGAACGATTCCATCACCCAGGTAATGAGTATAGCACCTCAAAGGTAAACCCCTGAGGCCCTCCTGCCCTCTCTCCTCTAGTGGTTCACGGTATCTATTGTTCCCATATTTATGTCCATGAGTACCCAACGCTTAGCTCCCACTTATAAGTGAGAACATGTGGTATTCGGTTTTCTGTGTCTGTGTTAGTTTGTTTGGAATAATGGCCTCCAGCTGCATCCACATAGCTGCAAAGGACATAATTTCGTTCTGTTTTTATGGCTGTGTAGTATTCCATGTGTGTATGCATCACATTTTCTTTATCCAATCCCCTGTCGATGGGCAAATAGATTGATTCTATGTCATTGCTATTGTGAATGGTGCTTCAGTGAACATATGAGTGCATGTGTCTTTTTGGAAGAATGATTTATTTTCCTTTGAAAATATACCCGGTAATGGGATTGCTGGGTTGAATGCTGGTTCTATTTCAAGTTTTTTGAGAAATCTCCAAACTGCTTTCCATAGTGGCTGAACTAATTTACATTCCCATCAACAGTGTATAAACATTCCCTTTTCTTCTGCAGCCTTGCCAACATCTGTTATTTTTTTCACTTTTTAATAATTGCCATTCTAACTGGTATGAGATGGTATCTCATTGTGGTTTTGATTTGCATTTCTCTGATGATTAATGATGTTGAGAATTTTTTCATGTTTGTCTTCTTTTGAGAAGTGTCTGTTCATGTCCTTTGCCCTTTGTTAATGAGGTTGGTTTTTGCTTGTTGAACTGTTCAAGTCCCTTGTAGATTCTAAATGTGAGATCTTTGTCAGATGCATCGTTTGCAAATATTTTCTCCCATTCTGTAGGTTGTCTGTGTACTCTGTTGATAGTTTCTTTTGCTGTGTAGCTCTTGTGTTTAATTAGGTCCCTCTTGTCAATTTTTTTGTTGCAATTGCTTTTGAGGACATGTGGAGGACTGAGAAAACCAGAAGTTTTCTGAAATAAATTCTTCTCCAAGCTTGATGTCCAGAATGATGTTTGCTAGGTTTTCCCCTAGGAATTTTATAGTTTGGGGTCTTACATTTAAATCTTCAATCTGTCTTGAGTTAATTTTTTTGTATGGGGAAAGATAAGGGGTCCAATTTCATTCTTCTTTATATGGCTAGCCAGTTATTCTGGCACCATTTATTAAATAGGGAGTCCCTTCCGCATTGCTTATTTTTGTTGACTTTGTCAAAGATCAAACGGTTGTAGATGTGCAGCTTTATTTCTGGATTCTCTATTCTGTTTCATTGGTCTATATGTCTGTTTTTATACCAGCACCATACTGTTTTCGTTATTGTGGTCTTATAGTATGAAGTTGGGTAATATGATGTCTCCACTTTTTTTGCTTATGCTTACTTTGGCTCAACAGGCTTTTTTGGGGGGGTGGCGGAGGGGCTATGAATTTTAAAATAGGTTTTTCTAATTTTATGAATAATAACATTGGTAATTTGGTAGGAATAGTATTGAATCTATAAATTGCTTTGGGCAGTATGGCCATTTTAATGATATTGATTCTTTCAATCCATGATCATAGAATGTTTTTCCATTTGTTTGTGTCATCTATGATTTCTTTCAGCAGTATTTTGTAGTTCTCCTTGTAGAGATTTTTTACCTCGTTGGTTAGATGTATTCCTAGGTATTTTGGGTTTTTTTGGTGGCTACTATAAATGGGATTGTGTTCTTGATTTGGCTCTCAGCTTGAGTGTTACTGGTATATAGAAATGCTACTAAATTTTTGTACATTAATTTTTATCCTGAGACTTTACTGAAGTTGTTTATTGGTTCTAGGAGCCTTTTGGTGGAGTCTTCAGAGTTTTCTAGGTATAGAATCATTAAACCTGTGAAGAGAGATAATTTGACTTCTTATTTGGATGCCTTTTATGTCTTTCTCTTGCCTGATTGCTCTGGATAGAATTTCCAGTACTACGTTGAATAGGAGCAGTGAGAGTAGGCAACCCTGTCTCATACCCGTTCTTAAGAGGAATGCCTCCGGTTTTTGCCCATTCACTGTAACACTGGCTCTGGGTTTGTCATAGATGGATGGCTCTTATTATTTTGAAGTATATTCCTTTGATACCCAGTTTGTGGAGGGTTTTTTTTTTTTTTTTTTAAATCATGCCCTCTGCTTTTATCTGTCAAGCCAAGGGAATCATCTCTTCTGCGGTTGAAAACTGGGCCAGTAGCATTTTTCTAAAATCTATTACTCATACCAGAGCCTTGGCTTTTGCTAAGTGCTTTGTTTGTATTACCTCAATTCTTAGAAGTCTATAATACAGAAACAAAGGCACAGAAAGATTAACTGGCTTGCTAAATGCCACATAGCCTGTAAGTGTGAAGCTGGAATCTGAATGTACTTGATCACACTTCAGAAACGATACTTTTTTTGTTGTTTTTTGAGATGGATTCTGCTCTGTCACTGAGGCTGGAGTGCAGTGGCATGATCTTGGCTCACTGAAACCTCCACCTCCCAGGTTCAAGCGATTCTCCTGCCTTAGCCTCCCGAGTAGCTGAGATTACAGGCACCTGCCACCACACCTGGCTAGTTTTTGTATTTTTTACTAAAGACAGGGTTTAACTATGTGGGCCAGGCTGGTCACGAACACCTGACCTCAAGTGATCTGCCCACCTTGGCCTCCCAAAGTGCTGGGATTACAGGCGTGAGCTA
>NW_012115267.1:841839-846723 GCF_000951035.1 Colobus angolensis palliatus
AAGAAAACATCTTTTTACCTACCCTAGAAGACAAAACACAGAAATTTTTTTACCTGCCTAGAGTCATCACTACGTCTTTGGTCTGGAAGATCTTTAAGGGAGAATAATCTGACTTAGAGATTCATTCAATCACTTGCCATGAGGCAGAGGCTGAAGTAAGAGGGCTCTAATCTCTTTTGGCTGAGTCTATGGAGTCTGGGAGTTCACTCAAAGGAATATACCTCAAAATATTAAAAGCCATCCATCTATGAGAAACTCAGACAACATCACAGTGAATGTGCAATGTTAGGCTGCTCAGGCTGAGTGCAGCGGGTGTTCCTGGACATGATCATGGCTCACTGGGCTCAAGCAATCCTCCTGCCTCAGCCGCTCAAGTAGCTGGGACTACGGGCGTGAACCACTGCACCTGGATTTCAGTCTATGGATTCTGAGTGGCCAAAGGGTTATCAAACAATAGCCTTGAAAATTGTATGGGTACACATATAAAGTGGATTTGGGGAGGGGCTTTCCTCTCCAAATGTGTACATATTTATTTGACTCTACAGGGCTGTGTAAATGTGTAGTACAAAATATAATATTTATGATACGTTTTACTTTATAAGTGGGGTTACTGTGAAGGATGTGAAGAAAAAACAAAGACGGGGTGAAGACAAGCAAAGGAAAAGAAAAAAAAAAACTGCCTTGAACCTTCCCTCAATGATGTATGACACAATCAAATTAATGCATTTAAAGTTACATTATTTAAATGAAAATTGAAAACATACACTTGAAAGAAATAGAAACAGCGATGAAAAGAAAGGCTTTCATCGTCAGTGGATATATTCTTTGTAGTTTTTGTGAAAAAGGATTCCAAAGAAGAAAAAACAGAAACTGACTTTGGATTAGTGCTGTTAGGTGGTATCAAACCCACTGCACACCCCGGGTTCCCCTTACATCACTGTGGATGCAGCTACTCCATTGTATCGAGATATGGTTTGGGCGGCTTGCATAGTTGCAGGAGCATGTTGAAATAAATAAATGAATGAATGAATGAATGAAAGTATCTTTACCAGGAAGGAGAGCTCATTGAAGCTGTTGTGGCCGTTTAGTATGGGCCCTTACTAATTTTTCTTCTGAAGAATTTAGTAGTTTCATGTGGTCAGTTGCTGTAGATTTTTTGGGAGTTGGACATTGATAGCAACAGGAAAATACAGCATGAAAGTAACACATTTTACCCTTCTTCAAGGGAGGTTGTCCAAGTTGCTCAGCAATGGGGTTGATTTTTCCATGAATAAATCAAGGATGTCACACTCGAAAGAGCTGTTGAGTTTGAACTGCAAGATTTGGGTTTAAACCCAGGATCTATCATTTCCTAGTTGTATTTTTTGGACAAGTTACTTGGTTTCTCTGAAACTTGGTTTGTTTCCTTGTCTGTAAAAAGCGATGATGAGAGTCGCTATTTCATAGCATTGTTGTGACTAATAAAGGAGACAATGCATGGGGGAAGATGCTGGGCACATGGGATGCGTGTAATCAAGGTGGGTGTTTGCAGTGATGGTCACTGCGATTTCCATGTGGAAATCATATCCTATCATCCAGCTCAGGCTGGGGGAGGGCGCATCTCAGGCCCTTGCTAACTCCGGAGGAAAAGCAGGATTGACTGAGTTGAAGTGATGAATTTCCAGGCTGGAAAGATGGCATGATTCTGGGATTCCATGCTCTGTGGTCATCTCAGGGTGTGGCAAGGGAAGGTATTCCTGGTGAGAATTAATTGCCTTACCGCTGTCCCTGGTATGTAGAAGATGTGTCCCTGTAGCTCCTGTCTGGGGATACTTGCTATATTCATGGAGGCTGGATACTCACTTTGGTTCCTTGTGCAAAATGCAACGTAGACACTATTTAAGGCACCTTTTGGCATGAGTCAAAAGTGGCATTAAGGGCAAAGTGTGCTGCCCAGATTGAGCCTGTAGGTGGCAGCAAATCTCAGACTTGGAAAGCCAGCCCGCAAAGCTCCAGGTGTTACCCTAGAGGGCTCTGCGTTCAGTGGTTTATGGAAAAGACCTGGAAGCTGTAAGCAGCTGTAATTTTAGTGAATGCAACACACCATTCGCAGCTGTAGTCTTTTCTCCAGTGTGAGTAATCTCAGATCATTAGAACAAACTTCAAAAAATCACGTATGCACGTTTCTGTACGTTAAAAAAAAAAATCAGACCTGTCTTCTCGGCAATGGGAAATTACTAGGCTGTTAGTGAGATACCGTCCCCACATGATGGCCAATAAAACCATCATTAATACCATTTATGCTGGAACAAAGAGGTGGACTGGGCTGCTGAGGAAACATGGCACACCCTCCTTGGGGTAGAAAGAAAATAGGGAGGTATCAAATGATTTCTCATCACCTGCAAACTCATGTGACTCTCCTACAGCTGATATCAAAGTCACTGCTTTTGAATTTCATTTTATTTAAATTATTTGGTTTGCCTGTGCTTGATTTATCTCTGCCTATGCCTTAAGTTTCTAATTTTCTGTAAAGTTTTAAGTGTGTATCTTGTAGGAAGCATATGGTTTGATATTATGTCTTAATCCGTTCTGAGAGTCCTTATCATCTAGTACTGGTGTTCAATCCATTCACATTTCTCGCAGTATCTCATGGGTTTGATTTCACATCTTCTTCTTACTTTGTATTTTACTATTTATTATATATATTGTTGTTCATGCTTTTCTCCTTTTCAAATTTCTTCCAGATTAATCAGGACATTAATTTAAAAAATTCTCGGTGTCCTCCTTCTAAAATATAAAGCAATACAAATTTTACTATATATCTTGTATATTTTAACTCATAGGGTTAGAAGTCTCTGTGAATATGCGACTATACTAAAATAGTCACTCTGACTCTCTAAAGATTCAGTATCATTCCTACTCCCCCACCAATTGAGACATTGAGAATTCAGTTTCTCATTGAGTCTCCCATTCCTAATCTCCACATTTTATTAATGAAGTTAAGAATTGAGTTATGGATAATTTTTATAACTTTTTTCTTTCTGGAGCCAGAGTCTCACTCTGTCACTCAGGTTGGAGTGCAGTGGCATGATCTTGGCTCACTGTAGCTTCTACCTCCCTGGTTCAAGTAATTCTCCTGCCTCAGCCTCCCGAGTAGCTGGGATTACAGGTGCACGCCACCACACCTGGCTAACTTTTGTATTTTTAGTAGAGATGGGGTTTCATCATGTTGGCCAGGCTTGTCTTGAACTCCTGGCCTCAAGTGATCCACCCGCCTTAGCCTCCCAAAGTGTTGGAATTACTGGTGTGAGCCACACCTGGTCAATTTCTATAACATTTTTTGAAATGTTTTATAATTAGTAGAATAAAATAGTACAAAGAATATCGGTAATGCCCTTTACTCAAATGTACCTGTTATTAACATGTTATACCATTTTCTCTATTCATTTGCTTTCTCTCTGTGTACACACACACAATGCACACACACATGCAAATATATATGATTATTTTCAAAACCATTTGAGGGTAAGGTACGTATATCATGGCCATTATCCCTAAACACTTAGTATGTACTTCCTAAGAAGAGTGACATTCTCTTACATATCCATAGTATAGTTGCAAATTTCATAAGTTTCTATTAATGTCATGCTTTTATCTAATCTAAGGTCCATATTCATGTCTTGTTGGTTGACCTAACAATGTCTTTCACGGGACTCCCCACGCCTCTCCAGGGAGGATCCAGGCCAGGGTTAAGTATCACATTTAGTTGTCACGTCTCTTTAGCCCCCTTTGACCTGGAACTCCCCACAGTCTTTCTTAGTCTTTTATGACGTCAGTAGTTTTTAGGCGTATAGTCCCCTCTGACATTTTAAAAATAGAATGTTGTTTCTTTTGCATTTTTCTGATGATTCCATTGTGACTGGATTCAGGTTACACCTTCTCATGAAGGGATTTCGTGTCTTCATCAGGACATTCTATCTGGAGACGTGCAGTATCCGCTGCCCTTCATGAACCATGTTAATTTTGATCACCTACGCAGGTTGTGTCCCTGATCATTTTAATTGTTTCTGATATTTATCTGAATGAATGTAGCCATTCTAGCTTTCTTTTAATTAGTATTTGCAAAATGCATGCTTTCCATACTTGTATTACATTTGTCATATTTTAACCTATCAATATCACTGTATTTAAAGTGGATTACTTACAGACAGCGTCTAGTTGGGACTTTCTGTAAAATGCACATTTGTCAATTTCTGTCTTTTAATTAGTTTGTTTAGCTCACGTCTTAGTCTTCTGGGTTTTTATAACAAAATACCGTAAACTAGGTGGCTTATAAACAACACAGATTTATTCTTCAGAGTTCTAGTTGCTGGGAAGTCCACGATCCGGGTGCTGGCAGATCCAAAGTCTAGTGAGAGCCCATTTTCCGGCTCACATGGTGCAGCTGTCTGGGGACCTCTTTTATAAGACAGGGCAGCTGTCTGGGACCTCTGTTATAAGGGTATTAGTCCCATTCATGAGGGCTCTGGTTTTCATGACCTAATCACCTTCCAAAGGCCCCACCTCCTAATATCATCACTTTGGTGATTGGGGCTCAACATATTAATTTTGGGGAGATGCAGACATTCAGACTATAGCAAATTAGTATAATTTAATGTAATTATTTATGTGGTTAAACTTAGGTCTACCATTTTATTATTTGTTTCCTGTTTGCTTTATCTGAAAAAAAGAAAAACAGACCCTGGCGGGGTGAAGGTTAATAAACACGTAAACCACGATACATGTGCAGGGAAATTGAGCAATTAAGTAAATGCATGGCAGATGGTGGGAGCTAGTTTTCTCACTGTTGGAGTGAGATGTTACAGAAAAACAAGGGGAAAATGCTAGGATGATCCATATGGTAAT
>NW_012115267.1:847308-851101 GCF_000951035.1 Colobus angolensis palliatus
AAAAAAAAAAAAAAGAAAAAAAGGAGATGAGCGTGGAGTATCCTATAGCATCAGAAAATGAGGAAATGCTCAAAGAACAGCAATAACAATGACATTAATGGAGGTATGTCAAAAGAGTGCAGGAGCGCTCTCAGAGGTCAACTTGAGCAACAGGTTTTCTTCTCATATTCATTTTTTTTATTTTCACATTTTTATCATATTGCTTAAAAATATTACAAGACTAGAACATATCATTTTTCAAGTGTCTTGGAGTATACAAAGATATTAGTCATCTCTCTACCTTCTAATACCACATAGCGAAGAATGGGTGTTAATAGCTGATGCATCTTTTTACATTTCTTTTAACTTTTATTTTAGATTCCGGGGTACATGTGCAGGTTTGTTTTATAGGTAAACTCATGTCACAGGGGTTTGGGGTACAGATTATTTTGTCACCCAGGTACTAAGCATAGTACCCAATGGTTATTTTTCCTGATCTTTTCCCTCTTCCCACCCTTCACCACCGACGTGCTTTCATGTCATAACCATAGCGAAAGGTGCACACCGAGAAAGTATTATTCCCTCCCAGATTCCTCCTATCCATTTACTGCTCCCCTCCACTCCTTATAGGCAATCCACTTCTTTGGTATCTGGTTTATCTTTCTTGCATTTCCTTTTGTAAATAGAAAAATGTTTGTGTTCTTATTTTTCTTTCTTCTTACATGAAGGTAACATAAATATATGATTGTTTGCATTTCGATTTTTTTTCACTTAGAGTAATAATATCACCAATTCCAGATCATTCCGTTTTTTTCCTTCTATTTTTCTGTTTCAAAAGCATTTATTACCACTCGGAGTTCACAATTATATTATTTGGGATATAATGGTAGGAAAGTGTCAGACAGGAAAAGTGTTTCTTTTTTCTCTCTCTTTTTTTTTTGTTTGTTTTGAGATATGGTCTCACTGTATTGCCAAGGCTGAAGTACAGTGGCACAACCCTGGCTCATTGCAACTTCCACCGGCCAAGCTCCAGCCTCATGCCTCAGCCTCCCGAGTGGCTGGAACCACAGGAGCACGCCACCACACCGGCTGATTTTTGTATTTGTTGTAGAGACGGGGTTTCACCATGTTGGCCAGGCTGATCTCAAACTCCCGGCCACAGGTAATCTGCCCACCTCACTTGTGTGATGAGGTAGGACCCACAGGGAGAGTACAGATGACTAGGTGTGCCACAGCAGAGACCTCACTCCAGAGTGTGACGGAACAGAGTGTGGGAGAGGCTGCCAGAACTGGGAAGGAGACACTAGTGGAGAGTGGGTTACTTTAAGAGGATCAGTGGCCTTCTTGAGAGGCACGTGGCCAGCCTGGGAGACTTTGCCAGATGGGGGATGAAGACTCTGACCTCACTCTTCCCTTCCTTGAGGCTCTTGGTGGGGCTCCTCATGTCTGAACCCAATGGTAGCCAGAGGACACAGGGCCCCACTGAAGAGTCCATGCCTGTCAGTCTCCCCGGCAGGGTGGGGAAGACAGAAGGTGACCTTCACACACTTTTGCGGTATCTATTGAAATTGTACATTTTACAAGAATATATATTCCGTTCCCAGTATTCTGTATTCTTGTTTTGCTTCCCTGTCATTAAATCTTAGAATTGAATTAATCTTTATTTTCTTTTTGAGCATTTTGTGATTTTCTTTGTAGTGGTACAAGAATGATCAACTTCTGAATTCTTGAAAGTCTAAAAATATCCTTTTTTTTTGAGACAGAGTCTCACTCTGTTCCCAGGCTGGAATGCAGTGCCATGATCTCAGCTCACTGCAACCTTCAGCTCCCGGGGTCAAGCGATCCTCCCACCTCAGCCTTCAAAGGAGTTGGGATTATAAGGGTATGCCGCCACCCCCGGCTAATTTTTGTATTTTTAGTATAGATGGGTTTTCACCATGTAGCCCAGGCTGGTCTTGAACACCTGACCTCAAGTGATCCACCTGCCTTGGCCTTCCGAAGTGCTGGGATTACAGGTGTGAGCCACTGTGCCTGGCCTAAAAATATTCTTCTTTTGCACTTATATTTGAACACAATGCATCTGTACAGGATTCCCAGCTCGTGGGAAATCAGACTATCAATAGAAACTTCCATGTTTCTTTCTATCGAAAGTCTGAAATGAGAAGTTTCGTGCTAGCCTGGATTCTCTTCCTACTCAAGAACTTGTTTTCTCTAACACGTTGGGCGGCTTGAGTGTCCCTAATCTGAGTACGCAAAATCTGAAAGGCTCCAACATCTGAAACTTTTTGAGTACCAACATGACTCCACAAGTGAAAAATTCCACACCTGACCTCATGTACAGAAACTTGGTTTCATGCACAAAGTTGTTAAAATAATGTATAAAATTCCCTTCAGGCTATGTGTATCAGGTGTATATGCAACATAAGTGAATTTCTTTAGACTTGGTACCATCTCCAGGATATCTCATTATGCATATGTAAACATTCCAAAATTAGAAAAGATCAGAGATCTGAAACGTTTCTGGTCCCAGCATTTCTGATTAGACATACTCAGCCTGTATTTTCTCCATCCTCGGGGTTCAGAAATTTCAGTGATGTATGGCCGAGGATATCCAATCTTATTCATTTTGCCTGGGAATTAACGAACACTTTCTGACAGGAAACAAGTCTCTTTAGCTCAGGGAAGTTTTCTCCTTCCTCCCTCCCTCCCTCCCTCTTTTCCTCCCTTCCTCCCTCTCTCCCTCCCTCCCTTCCTTCCTTCCTTCCTTCCGATGGAGTTTTGCTCTTGTCACCCAGGCTGGAGTGCAATACTGTGATCTCAGCTCACTACAACCTCCACCTCCCTGGTTCAAGTAATTCTCCTGCCTCAGCCTCCTGAGTAGCTGGGATTACAGGCACCTGCCAGCATGCTGGGCTAATTTTTGTATTTTTAGTAAGATGGGTCTTCACCATGTTGCCCAGGCTGGTCTTGAACTCCTGACCTCAGGTGATCCACCCACCTCGGCCTCCCAAACTGCTGGGATTAGAGGCATGAGCCACTACGACTGGCTTTTTTTTTTTTTTTTTGAGATGGAATCTCGCTCTGTCACCCAAACTGGAGTGGAGTGGCACGATCTTGGCTCACTGCAACCTCTGCCTCCTGGGTTCAAGCGATTCTCATGCCTCAGCTTCCTGAGTAGCTGGGATTACAGGCACCCGCCACCACACCCGGCTAATTTTTGTATTTTTAGTAGAAACAGGGTTTTGTTATACTGGCCAGGCTAGTTTCAAACTCCTGACCTCAGGTGATCCACCCACCTCGTCCTCCCAAATTGCTGGGATTACAGGCGTGAGCCACCGCGCCAGGCTTCAGGGAAGTCTTCTTATGTATACATATGTGAACATTACCATTTCTTCATCTAGTGCTTTTTGTCCCTCCGAAACTCCTATTATTCACAAAATTAAACTCCAGGCTAGGTTCTCCATTCTTATCCCTTCTTTCATATTTTCTTGTATTTTAGTTGGTGTTCTCAGCTCTTTCTTCCATTTCTCCTCCCCAAATCATAGTTCATTTATCAGGATTTTTCGTGTCCTTTCCATTAAATGTGTAAATCTGTAAATCATACTTTGAATTTCTGAACATCTTGTTTTTGCTCCCATTACATCTCCTAAGCTTTCTCTAATGGTTCTCTCCTGTCTTATCAGTGAGTTCTGCTTCAGTAGAAACCAACTGTGTACCCTGACCAGGCTTCCTACCTGTGAACCACCTGTCTACCCTAGCCAGGCTTCCTACCTGTGAACCACCTGTCTACCCTAGCCAGGCTTCCTACCTGTGA
>NW_012115267.1:851151-859211 GCF_000951035.1 Colobus angolensis palliatus
CAGGCTTCCTACCTGTGAACCACCTGTCTACCCTGACCAGGCTTCCTACCTGTGAACCACCTGTCTACCCTAGCCAGGCTTCCTACCTGTGAGGCGGTACTTCTTCAGTGTCTGCCTGTTCATGAAGGTGGGGTCCCTCAGCCACCACAAAAGTCAGGATTTTGAAGAACCATGGCAAATGGTGGACTGGCAGGAAAAGATGAATGAGATGGCAGATTGGTTTTATGGTGGGCGAGAGGAGGCCTTATTATTTTGAGGGTGAAGAGAGGTGCAAGTTGTGGAGAGAGGCTCAGGGCAGAGAAGAAAAGGCCCTTACAACCACAGAGCCTTGGAGCAATTCATTTCTCAGCTGCAGCTCAGCCCACGTTCTTCAGTCTCCCGAAAGATCACGTTCAGCAAACATGCAGAGTACCAAAAAAGAGACCCAATAGAGTTTCTCAGCTGGGCTTCAGCATTTTCAGCCTGTACCCTGGAGGCTTCCTGCTGCGGGGGCAAAAACCATCTCATTAGCCTAGGCTTTCTGCTTTCCACATAGCACATCACGCAGGGAGTCTCTGCACCTGCCCATCCTCTGGAGAATTCAGTCCTCAGGTGCACTCAAGAATCCCTTTGGAGATCTGTGCTGCTCAAAGAGGAGACATGGGTCAATGGCATTAGCCTTATCTGGGAGTGTGTGAGAAATGCAGAAACTCATGCCTCACCCCAGATCTATTCAAAGGAATGTACATAATAATAAGATCTCCAGATAATTTGTGTGCATCTTAAAGCATAACAAATGCATGCCCTGGGCCACTGCCCACAGCCACAGGTACCTGCTGGCGTGTCACCCTTATCTCAATTGTTGGGTAGTGCTTGCAAAAAGGTGGGAGGATGAAAGGTTAGGAAATTGTATGCTTAACCTGGCATTTTCTCTGAATCCCTTCCACATAGATTTTCAAGCATGTTTTTAAATGTTCGTAACAATATGGTTTGGGATGTACACAATACCGATGTTTGAAAATATCTGAGATGAGTGGGTGTGGTGGCTCACGCCTATAATCCCAGCACTTTGGGAGGCTGAGGTCAGGAGACCAGCCTGGCCAACATGGCAAAGCCCCATCTTTACTAAATGCAAAAATTAGCCGGGTATGGTGGCAGGGCCTGTAATCCCAGCTACTCAGGAGGCTGAGGTAGAAGCATCCTTTGAATTTGGAAGGCGGAAGTTGCAGTGAGCCAGGATCGTGCCACTGCACTCCAGCCTGGGTGACAGAGCAAGACTCTGTCCCAAAACAAAAAAAACAACAACAACAACCTGACAGAGGGACAGTTCCTACCATCTGATTTTACGTATGAATCCCAGAGGGTCTAAGAAACTTAACAAAAATCATACAGCTAACAAGGAGCAGAGCAAGAAATAGAATTCCAGTCTCTCAATTTCTTTGCCGCTTCTTTCTTTTCCCATTTCATTGCCTAGATCTTATTGGGGAATAATTTCTGTTGTTCCATAAACAAATGAACATTAATCTTCAAATATTAGCAGGACAAACCTAAATAAGAACCAAATTGGAAAAAACAAAAACAACAACAGTCACAAAAAAAAAAAAGAGAGAAAGAGAGAGAATCTGTTAAATGAAGTAGCGAGTTACACTTTTTAAATTTAACTTTTATTTTCAATTCAGGGGTAGACGTGCAGGTTCTATAGGTGAACTCGTGTCATGGGGGTTTGTTGTACAGATTATTTCATCACCCAGGTATTAAGCTTAGCTCCCATTAGTTATTTTTCCTGATCCTCTCCTTCCTCCCACCAGGCTCCACCCTCAACCAGGCTCCAGCGTCTGTCGTTCCCTACTCACGTCCATGTGTTCTCATCATTTGGTCCCCGCTTAGAAGTGAGAACATGCAGTATTTGGCTTTCTGTTTCTGCGAAAGATAATGGCAGTTTCTGTTAATTTGCAAAGGATAATGGCCTCTAGCTCCATCCACGTCCCTGCAAAGGACGTGATCTCGTTCTTTTTAATGGCTGCATAGTATTCCATGGTTCACATGTATAAAAAAGATGGATTCTTTCAAAGTGACTCAGTTTGCCATCTTGCCAAACAAAGCTGGGAAAATTCACACAGATTTGACTTACTTCATAAACAATCCTCTGTGGCATGTATCATTTTACTTTCAAATTGCTGCTTAAATTTCATCTTGTTTGTGAAATCTTTTCAGGCTAATATCTCCTGGCACATCACCATTCGACATTTATTCTCTAGAGTTGTTTGATGCACACAGACGTATGTCCACACAGTTCTCTGCTATGGAGAATGAAAGGGTATAAGGTATTGGTGAATCGACTCATAGATGGAGATTAATATACTTAACATACATAAATCAGCATATTTCACAGTTAGAAAACAAAATATAACACCAAATAAAAAAATTTGTATCTATAATTTGTTTAAAGCTTTATAGCAATTTGCGTCATCCATTTTATTATTTTATTTTTGTTTGCTATTTACATTTTTGTTTTGTTCTTGTTTCCCAGACTGGAGTGCAATGGCGCATCTCAGCTCATTACAACCTCTGCCTCCCGGGTTCAAGCGGTTCTCTTGCCTCAGGCTCCCTAGTAGCTGGGATTATAAAACGCACCACCACACCCAGCTAATTTTGTATTTTTAGTAGAGAAATCTACCAAATTCTAAATCTGTTTAGAAATCTTTTTTTGGTGACAAGATGTCAAGCACAGCAAATAAAAGTAGTCTGGCATCTTCTAGTTGTTGAAAGTAAAGTTTGAAATGACGCCACTGCTCATGGTTCAATGACTCTGAAAACCATAGGCCAGGAGAGCTGCAGTGGATCTTCTAAACAGATTTATCTTTCTCATGCCATGAGACGTTTAAAATCATCTGTTATAAATAATTGCTGTTGACAGCTTATACTGACAGTATTTGAGCAGTTGTCAATAATATGTTCATTTTATTGATTCTTTTCTCCCTTATATATCATGACTGAAATTTAAGTAGCTCAGAGTATAAATATTAATTCAGCCATCACTCTTATCTCCCTGACACATGATCACAGAACCAACAGCTGTGCCTCTGATGTCCACATGGCCTAAAAGTCACAAGATCGTGACAGAAAAGAAAAGGGCAACAATGCAGACAGGCTAAATTAGTATTAGGTTGGTGCAAACGTAATTGTGGGCCAGGCGTGGTGGGTCACACCTGTAATCCCAGCACTTTGGGAGGAGGAAGTGGGTGGATCACTTAAGGGTCAGGAATTCAAAACCAGCCTGGCCAACATGGCAAAACTCCATCTCTACTAAAAATACAAACATTAGCCAGTCGTGGTGGTGGGCACCTGTAATCCTAGCTACTGGGAAGGCTGAGGCACAAAAATCACTTGAACCCAGACGGTGGAGTGCAGTTTGCTGAGATGGCGCCACTGCACTCCAGCCTGGATGACAGACCGAAACTCCATCTCGAAAAAAAAAAAAAAAAAGTAATTGCGGTTTTTGTCATTAAAATTGTGAAAACTGCAATTACTTTTGCACCAGCCTAATAACTCAGTGTCATCAAGAAACCCGCAAGAACAGCCACAAGTTTCTTTAGAGATGATTCTTAAGATTTCTCCAAAAGTAGAGTGAGATGCCAGATCTAAAAATACAAGGAGTACGTGAGAGTCTACCTACCTTTCTCCACCCAACCTCTTCCTCTGCCCGGGTCCATCACACCTGCACCCAAGCTTACACTCTCCCGACAGGAAACAGGGGCATGCATCCTTCTCTGGGGATATGAACACTTAGGGTCACCCAATAAAGCAGCACAGTCACTTCCCAACCCCGTTATAGTAAAGACCACTAGACACACACCTCATGAGATACACAACCTACAGTCAGCTCAAAAGTATACCTCGCTCACAAATGGCTGGGCCAAACTTGCCAGATTGGGGGAAACTTGGGGAAAATGAGGGCTAAAATAAAAGTAAAGTGAAAGAGGCTGGGCACGGTGCCTCACGCCTGTAATCCCAGCACTTTAGGAGGCCAGAGTGGGTGGATCACTTGAGGTCAAGAGTTCAAGACCAGCCTAGAAAACATGGGGAAACCCCATCTCCACTAAAAATAAAAAATTAGCCAGCTGTGGCACACACCTGTAGTCCCAGCTACTAGGGAGGCTGAGGCAGGAGAATTGCTTGAACCCGGGAGGTGGAGATTGCAGTGAGCTGAGATTATGCCACTGCACTCCAGCCTGGGCAACAGATCAAGACTCCAACTAAAAAAAAAAAAAAAAAAAAAAAAAGTAAAATGAAAGAGACCAAAACAGACTAATGAAAATCAGAAATTCAGAGAAACAGAGACAATGCAGGGAGCAGAAGAGAGTTCCATAGAAACTATGACTGTTTGAGAAATAAGCAGACACAAGACATCTATAAAACAAGAACAGTATCACTTTAAAAAAAATCAAAGAACAAGAAAAGTTTTGACAATTAAAAATCTGACACAACTTTTCTTAAAAAATCAATGAAAGTATTCAAAAATAGAGTTTTAAAAAATCTTTTCAGATAGGTGTTTTTCAACTTTTATTTTAGAGTCAGGGGGTACAAGTGCAGGTTTGTTACTTGGATGTATTGTGTGATGCTGAGGTTTGAGGTATGAATAATCCCATCAACCGGGTAGTGGACATAGTACCCAATGGGTCATTTTTCAGGCCTTGCCCCACTCCGTTCTTCCTCTCCTCTAGTAGTCCCCAGTGTCTGTTGTTCCCATATTTATGTTCACGAGGACTCATTGTTTAGCTTCCACTTTTAAGTGAAAACATGTGGTAATTAGTTTTCTGTTCTTGCATTAATTCGCTTAGGATAATGGCCTCCAGTTGCATCCGTATTTCTACAAAGGACATGATTTCATTCCTTTTTATGGCTGTGTAGTATTCCACAGTGTACATGTACCATATTTTCTTTGTCCGAACTACCATCGTTGGACACCTCTGTTGATCCCATGTCTTTGCTATTGTGAATAGCGCTGTGATGAACGTGCACATGCATGTGTCTCTTTGGTAGAATGATTTGCTTTCTTTTGAATATTTACCCAGTAATGGGATTGCTGGGTCAAATGGTCCAGATAGTTTTTGATAAGGACAAGAGGAGGGGCCGGGTGCGGTGGCTCACACCTGTAATCCCAGCACTTTGGGAGGCCCAGGTGGGTGGATTACCTGAGGTCAGGAGTTCAAGACCAGCCTGGCCAATATGGCAAAACCCCATCTCTACTAAAATACAAAAATTAGCCGGGCGTGGTGGTGCACACCTGTAATCCCAGCTACTCAGGAGGCTGAGGCAGGAGAATTGTTTGAACCCGGGAGGTAGAGGTTGCAGTGAGTCAAGATCATGCCATTGTACTCAGCCTGTGCAACAGAGTGAGACTCTGTCTCAAGAAGAAAAAAAAAAGACAACAGGAGGGGAAAGTAAGTAAATTAGAAGATCATTGCAGGTGTGTGAAAGGTGTCAGAATAAAAATTCAGTCACATGTTGAAAATTCTAAAATATAGAGCCAGGGAAGGTCATAAAAGGAGAATTCTCACTAAAAACATATCGTACTTTTTGGTATACTTTATATGCAGAATTATATATATTTGTTCGAATTTTTAACTCTTAATAACTTCAATTTCTAGTGAAAACCTAGGAAATAAGATGCTTTTTAGTGTCTGTCACATCTCAGTATTTTGTAGATGTGAACCATTTTATCATTTTAAAAACATTTCCCCAAAACATAATTTTTGTGTGTATTAATAAACCGAAATATATTTAGTCTTTATATAAAATTCAAAAATCCAAGAACAAACTTACATATTTATGTTCAGCAATTTATGTTTCAGTATTTTAACTTACTTATAAATGACTCAGATATTTTATGAATATCTATTACCCAATTTAACATAACTTTAAGATTTCACAAGTTTATAAATGTTTATCCCATTACATTTTCCTAATGTATTTATTTTTAACAATTTACCTAGATTACCATAGCCAAGCTATCAGTCAAGTGTGAGGCTAGGCTGAAGACTGTCTGTGACCTCAGGCAAGGGTCATAACATGTCTGCACTTCCTGTTCCTCCATACAAAAGCAATAAAGATGGTAGCACTGCCTTGCCCATCTCACAGGATCCTTACCAAGATGAGATAAAGCATAACTTCCATCCATAGAGTACTAATTCCCTTGTAAGTCATAAGCTCCTCTGGGGCAGCGTCTAATTATGATTTATCTTTGGACTCTCTAAATTACCCAGACCAGTGACTTACACGTAGTAAATATCAATAAATACTCTTTGAATGAATAAATAAGATTTGTACAGCAACTTATTAAATGTTGAAAGATAGAGCACTTTGTATATAACCATAAAAATTTAGAAACCCAATATATATATTTATATATTCATATGTATTCATATATATTCATATATATTTATATATATGTATAAAATACTGCATTCTAGAAGAATAAAGTATGACATGGCCATGTAGTAGAATCTCGTGTATTCATTAGACTGAGTTGTTGTTGTTGTGTTTTGACCAAGGAAATTGTTCATGATGTGATGCTGCAGTGTTTAAGATGGACAAGTTGTAGATCAGTGAGAAATGACACTCCCCCTCAGAAACACACATTCCCATACACCTGCTATATTTCCCAATTAGGTGAAAGAGGGAAATTAACAGAAACAAGGAGGCTCCCAGAGAGAGTGACTGAGAGACCTGGAGAGGTTTGTCCTGGCCCCTGACTTGCCTGTACTATTCAAGGGGCTGGTGTCATTCTCTGTCCAGGTAAGGCCTCGTCAATGTGGAGAAAACAGCTAAACCCTTGTAGTGCAACAACCCTTTTAGACTCAGGCGGGCATTGCCAATCTGGAATAATATACACTGGTAATCCATGCGCTTCCATTTGAGGAAGTATTGGAAAGCATTGGCCTCTCCTTGTTCCTGAACTTGCCTCCCAATCTACAAGGCCACCTCCATTTCCAGGTAGAAAGCAGAGGCTGTGCCTAGATGGCCCTGAATGACAGCTCTGCCTGCCATTCTCCACTGTCCTAGAAAGCCTGCTTCCCCACTGTCTACCCCTCTCTGATTTCATCCTCTGTTTCCCAGATGAATCTCAAACTGTGTTAGTTTGAGACCTAATGTTACAAATCCATGTAGTCTATGATCTCATATATTCAAAAATACGGAAGAATCACTGAGGCAGGAGCATCGCCTGAGCCCAGGAGCTTGAGGCTGAGAGTGGGAGGACAAAAGGGCAGGTGGGGAGAGAAGGCCCTCCCTGGTGGCCCTGCAGTGTCTCTGTGGATGGATTTTATGAAATAGTACAAAGGGAAACTGGGGGTCAATAAACGAATGCCCTGAAAACCACCTGGCAAGAAACCCTCGTAAAGTTTCTCGGTAACCTCAGGGTGATACGTGCCCCAGTTTAAAAACCACTCATTCGGAACTCCAGGACTGCAGGTTCTTGCTTAGCATCCAGGCTGCTGACAGAAGCACTGTTGAGGCACGATGCCAGGGGGATCTGGGAGCAGCCCACCTCTCTAGGTCGATGCTTTTCAAAATGGGTTTCCTAGACCACCCGCATCAAATATTATCTGGGTGTTTATTTAATATGTTTAATATGAAGATTCCTAGGCTCTGTCTCAAATCAGCTGAAAAGGAATCTTTAGGAAGAGGGACATGTGAAACTGTTTGTTGAAGCAATTTATAGCAACGAGTGTGCTTTGTTGTTGTTTGTTTGTTTGTTTAGACAGGGTCTCACTCTGTCCCAGGCTGGAGTGCAGTAGCCCCTCATCATCACACCCACAGCATTCTGCTTTGTCTAAGGCTTCCCAATGTATTCCCTAGTTTCCACCACACCATGGTAGCCCCTCAATGTCTAATTCATCATTGTGTCCGCATCCTAACCACGTGACTAGCACATAACTGTGCTCAGTAGATACTTGTTATGTGAATAAATTCGTAGTAAGTAGAAGATACAAAAATGAAGAAGGTGGCCGGGTGCAGTGGCTCATGCCGTAATCCCAGCACTTTGGGAAGCCGAGGCAGGAGGATTGCTTGAGTTGAGG
>NW_012115267.1:860011-887145 GCF_000951035.1 Colobus angolensis palliatus
TGTTCTGGCATTTATGAACCAAGCCTGGGGGTGCTGTGGAGTTGTGGTGGTGTTCTCAGTGAGGACAACGAGGCTGCTGATGTGTCACTCAAGTGCCCTTTGGCCCATTGCCTGGGAATTCATCTTAAAGGTCTCAGTAAAGGAGACTGTCAATTAAAGAGCCTGATGACCCACCGGAAGCCTAATTAGTAACTGAACTTGCCCCTGGGCAAAGAAGAACCCTAAAGCCTGAATACAAGACAGCGGCAGGGAAAACAGCAATGGTCAGTTACAGCCACCAGGTGGCAGAGGAGAATGCCAAACTCCCAGGAGCGCAAGGCAAACCCACATCCTGGTTCTCCTCCCCTGAGAGACTTTGGTAACCTCAGAAATTTGTCTGGAGGAGGGCTTGGAGCCAGACACCATTGAAACGGTAACCCAAGACCTTAATTTCACCCTTGCCTCGGTTTTACCCTTAAAATTACACCCAGAAAACGAACTGTCTGATAGGGCTGGCTCTTGAGAGCCAATTGCTAAATTTTTAGTCCATCTTTTCTCAACCTCATGGTCAGTGACACCAAGTTGGTAACTTGAAATTGGCCATGGAGGAATATTTACACCATGGAAATTGGCAAATGCTATAAATTAGTTCTTCAGAGGGTTGGTTGTTAAACATTTACCCAACACTCCTGGGTGAGGAGAGACCGCCCATAAATTGTGCTGGGAGGCAAAAGAGGAAAGTTTGGTGCTACAGTTTGCTTCTGATAATAACTCAGACAAAGTCAAATGTAGCAGCTAAAACCGTGGACTCTGTATTCAGGATTTAGGACTTAAATGTGTACTTTGCCATTTATTAGCTGTGTAGACTTGGGCCATCCATTCTTGGTGCCTGTCTCTTCATCTGTAAAAAAGATATAATTGTACCTACTTAGTAAGGCTACTGGAAGGGTTAAAGGAATCCCTACGTATAAGTCACCTTAAATAACTATATGTGTTAGATGTTACTATTACAAAAAGGTGATGAAATTATTAATACCATTAATACAGAAATCATTACGATGTAAACAACAGAGACACGGTTGAATTTTAAGACCTTAAAGCCATTCACCAATCTTGTTATATTTGTATATTTAATTTCACATCCTGAATTAAATTTATTTTCTGGTAAGTAACTAAACACATTGCCTGATTTTAATCCAGAACAATAAGCTTTTTACTCTCATACATTCTCTGTTGAATATTTGGGAAGTAAATTATATATTTCCAGGGTTTTGCTCTAAAGGCTTTTTATTCTCTTTCTTTAAATATTTTGTAAATATCAGAAAGTCAGGTGGGTGCCCGAAGAGCATGCCATTTAACATGAGTATATCTTAAATTGTCTGAGTCCAACAGAGGTTGCTCAGAAATAGGGTTAACAGAGACTCCAAGTCTCATTCCTCTAATGAGAGGCTAAGGGTTTTTCTCCATGTTTTGGATGGTGGCAACCTTTGAGAATAAATAGAGGAAATGATCTCTCATAGCAACAGAAGGAAAGTAGAACAATCTAGAACAACTAGACATGTGACTTTCTCTGAAACCACAAAGTAAATAAAAGACTCAGCTTTAAGATTTAAAGAGCTTCATCAATTAGGTCTGGATTTTGATTGATAAAAAATTCAGGAGGTCTGCTTACATAAAATTGTGAAAGACTTTTCTAGAAGTTTTGAAGAAAGTTGGGTTGCGACCTATCCTCTGACATCCTGACATTAAGAGTCACCTGGCCTGAGGTCAGAGGAATGAATACTCAGTGACCCACCTATGTCACTTCTAACTGGCAGAAATTAGAAAGCTGTGAAATAAATTGGTCAAAGAAGCTGTCAAACTCATCGCGTCATCTATACTTTAAGGCCCAGAACTGCAGCGCTTTCTGCTCACTCCAGCCACTTTCCTTTTTGACTCACTTACTATATTTTAATGAGCCAATCAGACTCGTATGTATTGATTTTCTGTTATTGCTACACAATACTATGAGATGTGCTGTTGAAAATTTTATTTTAAAAACTACAACTACAGGGAAAATAACACTTTTTCAAGACACAACAATTAACAGGGCATGCTCTATAAATCTGTAATAAATAATTTTCTACAAATCAGGCTAGGCATGGTGGCTCATGCCTGTAATCCCAGCACTTTGGGAGGCCGAGGCGGGTAGATCACCTGAGGTCAAGAGTTTGAGACCAGCCTTGCCGACATAGTGAAACCCTGTCTCTACTAAAAACACACATAAAATTAGCTGGGCATGGTGGTGGGCACCTGTAATCCCAACTACTCAGGAGGCTGAGGCAGAAGAATTGTTTGAACCCAGGAGGCGGAGGTTGCAGTGAACCGAGATTCAGCCACTGCACTCCACTGTACTCCAGCCTAGGTGACAAGAGTGAAACTGTCTCAAAAAAAAAAAAAAAAAAAAAAAAAAATCCAAGGACATTTTAACAATGCAGACACACTCCAAGTTTCTCACTCTGGAATGCTTGGGACACAAGAAAGTGACGGGGTGCTTCCGCAGCAAAAAGATGCACTTTGCTGTTTTTAGAATTCTTTCTGGTATACGGTCTACTCAGCACCTCAGGGGAAAAGCATGTGACACTCAGTCATATGAGACGACAGCTGTCTTGCTGTCAGGGTCATACCCAGAACTATTCTGCCACCGCCACAGCTGCTGGTGGAGCCCAGATGGGTGTGTCCATGCATAGACAAGCAGCAACAAACAACCGTCATCACAAAGGTGCCTTTCGTGACAGACAGAGCAAGGGCCACAGGCCCTGCTAGAGCTTTTTAAAATGTAAATAAATGGATATTTTTAAAATAAATACACATGACTGAGCATGTGTAGTATGTAAAAACATAAAGATTGATTTCAAAGGTAATGTTTTTATTACTATGTCATCTCACCGTCCAGATACAAATTTTATTAACACTTTTGCTCAATTTCCTTCAGTCATGTTTTTGCATGTGGATGTCTCTGTGTGTGTTTGTGGAGAGACTTTTTAAAAAAATTCTCACTGTCTCTACCATTGACTTTGAAATAATTCCAGGCTTATAGAAAGATTGCAAAAATAGAACAAAGAATTCCAATACAGGCTTACCCAGATTCCCCAAATACAAACATTGTCATATTTGCTTCATATCTCTCTAGCTTTCTCTCTCTCTCCTACATATGTATTACTTTTTTTGAAGTATCTGATGGTAAATTGCCAACCTCATGCCCGCTTCCCTTTAAATTCTTCCGTGTGGCTGGGCACAGTGGCTCATGTCTACAATCCCAATACTCTGGGAGGCCAAGGAGGGAGGATTGCTTGGGGCCAGGAATTTGAGAACAGCCTGGGCAACACAGCAAAACCCCATCTCTACAAAAAAAAAATTTTTTTAATTAGCTGAGGTGTGGTGGTGCACACCTGTAGTCCCAGATACTCAGGAGGCTGAGGTGGGAGGATCCCTTGAGCCCGGGAGTTTGAGGCTGCAGTGAGCCATGATCACACATTGAGCTACGAGGTGCACTCCAGCCTGGAGACAGAGCAAGACCCCGACTCAAAATAAAGAAATAAATACTTCTGTGTGTATTCTCTAAAAACAAGACCAGTCTTATATATACCCCCAGATTCGATTTATCAAAATCAGAAAGTTAACATTGAGATTATAGTAGAATTTAATCTGTACAGAATTTATTTGATTTCACTAATTGGCTCACCATTGCCCTTTTAGCAAAATAAAAGATTCTGGTCCAGGATCTAATCCAAGACACTTATGACATTTGTACCCTTGGTATCCTTTAATCCGGGTAGTTCTTCAGTCTTTCTTGTCTGGCTTTGACACTTTTGAAGACTAAGGGTCAATTATGTTATGAAAGAGTTTGGAGTTTTTTTGGTGTTTCCTCTTGATTCGGTTCATGTTATGCATCTTGGCTGGAATATTGCAGAAGTGATGCAGTGTTTTTCTTAGTGCAGGAGGCACGTGCTATGGTTCTGACACACTACTGACATTGTTAACTCTCATCATTTGATTAAGGTTGTTCCTACCAACATGTTCTACTGTAAAAGTTGCCATTTTACCTTTTGAAATTAAAAGCTATCTAACAGGGAGCAACTAGATACTATATAAGGATCCTGTTAAATCCTTAAAATTGTACTTGTGGCTGGGCATGGTGGCTCACACCTGTAATCCCAGTACTTTGGGAGGCCAAGGCAGGCGGATCTCTTGAGCCCAGGAGGTCAAGACCAGCCTGGGCACCATGGCAAAACCCTGTCTCTACAAAAAAAAAAATACAAAAATTAGCTGGTTGTGGTGGTGTGTGCCTGTAGTCCCAGCTACCCTGGAGGCTGAGGTGGGAGAATTGCTTGAGCCTAGGAGATTGAGGTGCTGCAGTGAGCCGAGATTGCACCACTGCACTCTAGCTTGGGTGACAGAGCGAGACCTTGTCTCAAAAATAAAATAACATTTTACTTGCTGTTTTTACCATCCTTTGATGATTCTTGCTGCATCAGTTATCATTATGATGGTATCGAAAGGCAGTTCTCTCATTCCAACATTCCTCATTTATTAGTTTGAATCCTGCGCTAAGGAAGCATTTTTCATTCTCTCCATCCATTTATTTATGTATTCATTCATTCATTTATATCAATGTAGATACTCATGGATTCTAATTTTATTCGATGAATGATAATCTGTTGCGCTTTTATTTTGATGCTCAAATTGTTCCAGAGTTGGTCAGTGGGAGCCTCTTCGACCTGGTTCCTATGTCTTTGTGACATGTCCCTATCATTATGTGAGCATTTCTTTACTTACTTGCACAGCAAAATGTTTCATTTTTGGAATCAGCCAACTCTCCAAGGAGCTCTGGTTCCTTTCAGTGGAGGGTGGTGTTTAAAAACCATGCCTGGGCACTAAATGTGCTCACTGCTACCAAATGTCATTGCTTTTAGACACTCTCAGCAAACAGAGCCAGGTATTTGTCTGTGTCCTGAGATTCATACTGATTTCTATAACTACATATGTAAAGCTATGTATTTAGACTGATACCTCCAATTCCAATCCAACACTACAAGATGCTTTGTAGCTTTCTCCCTTCATGTATTTGTAATTCCATTCTTTGATAGTACAAAACCCTGGATTCCATTATTTTGTCAATCCTAGAATAGACATGGTTTCAGAACCGCTAACACATAACACCGTAAAAACAAACCTACAAACCTACTAGCTACAAGAATTACTTCCAGTTTTTGTCTTTAACCTGAGGATATAGAGTCAAATTCTTCTGTTCAAAAATACTTGGCTACTTCCCCATGCCCCCTTTCTGGTGGTGATTGTTTAGTGTAATTTTTTTATTATTATTTTTTAATTTGAGACAGAGTATAGCTCTTGTTGCCCAGGCTGGAGTGCAATGGCTCGACCTCAGCTCACTGCAACCTCCACCTCCCCGATTCAAGCTATTCTCGTGCCTCAGCCTCCCAAGTAGCTGGGGCTACAGGCATGCACCACGACACCAGGCTAATTTTTGTATTTTTAGTAGAGACAGGATTTCACCATGTTGGCCAGGCTGGTCTCTAACTCCTGATCTCAAATAATCCACCCACCTTGGCCTCCCAAAGTGCTGGGATTACAGGCATGCACCACGACACCAGGCTAATTTTTGTATTTTTAGTAGAGACAGGATTTCACCACGTTGGCCAGGCTGGTCTCTAACTCCTGATCTCAAATAATCCACCCACCTTGGCCTCCCAAAGTGCTGGGATTACAGGTGTGAACCAGTGCATCCGGCCCTAATTTTTAAAATTTCTTTTTATAGTACACCATCTCTCTATTCATGTATGTTGCAAATATTTCTTTAAATTTATTTTCCACATTTATATTTTGTTTGCAGTACTGTTAAATGGAACTTTTAAAAGATGCATATTATCAAAAGAAGTAATTTTTTTCATGGCTTTTATTAGAAAATTCTATATTTGAAATTAGGTAAATATTCAATCTATTCATCTAGTAGTTCTGTATTTTCAATGTTTACAGTTAATCTCCTTATTCTCTTCTGGAATTTACTTAGGTATGGATAAGAAGAAAAATCTAACTTTTTTCCCTCATGTAGTCAAGCATATTTCCCAGGACATTTTTGCTATTTAAAAACTAAAAGGCCATTAAAAAAAAAAACAACAAATATTTATATTTTTATCATCTGAGTTTTACTATCTGTAAACTGGGTATAAGAATTTCCACCTCATCATTGCATTGCACACAGAAAACATGAACTCAGCTGGGTGCAGTGGCTTATGCCTGTAATCCTAGCACTTTGGGAGGCTGAGGCGGGTGGATCACTTGAGGCCAGGAGTTCGAGACCAGCCTCGCCAATATGGTGAAACCCCGGCTCTACTAAAAATACAAAAATTAGCTGGGCGTGGTGGTGCGCATTTGTACTCCCACCTGCTTGGGAGGTTGAGGCAGGAGAATTGCTTGAGCCCAGGCGGTGGAGGTTGCAGTGAGCCAAGATCATGCCACTGCACTCCAGCCTGGGCAACAAAGTGAGACCCTGTCTCAAAAAAGGAAAGAAAACATGAACTCAAGTCCTGCCAGACTAGTGTTTTTTTGTTTTGTTTTGTTTTTGTTTTCGTTTTTGTTTTTTAGAGATGCAGTCTCTCTCTGTTGCCCAGGCTGGAGTGCAGTGGTGCGATCTTGGCTCACTGCCAACCTCCGCTGCCCAGGTTCAAGCGATTCTCCTGCCTCAGTCTCCTGAGTAGCTGGGATTACAGGCACTCACCACCACACTCAGCTAATTTTTGTATTTTTGGTAGAGACAGGGTTTCATCATGTTGGCCAGGCTGTTCTCAAACTCCTGACCTCAGGTGATCTGCCTGTCTTGGCCTCTCAAAGTGCTGGGATTACAGGCGTGAGCCACCGCGCCTGACCTAGTGTGTTCTTACATGCAAGGAAAGCACTCTGAAATGTGGATTTTGACACCTGATGCCCTGAATTAATGTACCAAAGAGAGCTTCAGCTGATTATAACTTACCTGGAGCCGAAATGAAGCACTTTGGGGGAACTGTTCACACTGTGGTATTCTCGGTCTCATTCCACTGCATCTTGTTTTTCTCCTTTTGCCAGTCCGTGGATAGGCCATTCCTCAGATACAGAGGAAGAAAAATGAGATCAGCTGCAAGACAAGAAAGGGAAGGAAGGAAGTGACGAGCAAAATGTACTAGATTAAAAGAGAAACCTGCGAAGAATTTTACCCCAAATTTCTTCTCTATGTGCCTTTCTTTTTTTTTTTTTAAACGGAGTTTTGCTCTTGTTCCCCAGGCTGGAGTGCAATGGCACTATCTCGGCTCACTGCAACCTCTGCTTCCCAGATTCAAGCAATTCTCCTGTCTCAGCTTCCTGAGTAGCTGGGATTACAGGTGCCCATCACCATGCCCGGCTAATTTTTTTGTATTTTTAGTAGAGATGGGGTTTCACCATGTTGGCCAGGCTGGTCTCGAACTCCTGACCTCAGAGGGTGATCTACACGCCTCGGCCTCTCTAAGTGCTGGGATTATAGGTGTGAGCCACCGCACCTGGCCTCTCTATATGCTATTTTTATTCTCACATTTATTCCTTACACACACACATTTGTTCAAGAAAGAAATACAATATTGTGGTGTACTGACTCTCGCCTTTATAGACTTATTAAAAATTGCAGACATAACCCCTCGCATGCAATACATAAAACTCCAGGTTTATATTAAATACAAACTAGAGAATGAGTATACTACTGCAAGATTATCTATTCTGTGGGTCACTTTAAAGGACTAGCTCTCCTGGTACATTGAAATCTACCCAGCTGACAAAATACAAGGTTCACAGTTGCAGAAATTAAAGCTCATGCCACTTCTGTTTGACAGCTGAAAGTCCACTCAGGGAACACAGTAATCATCTAGTTGACCTTCATCCAGAAGGTATTTTATATGTGGCCTTACTAAATAATATAGCAACGCTTTACAACATTTTATGATTACACAGACTTAGGAAAAACCACTGGTTACATTATGTACTCACAGAGTCACTAAATGGGGGTCACTGCAGCTACAGCAAAGGAGCTATCCCACGCAGTCAACGTTATAGGCATTTTCAGCCACGGGGACGTGGGTCCTTCTCTTCCCTCCCATCTCCACCTACACAAGCGTTTGGAAGAGTCTGTGCCAGGGCCAGTGATGCTATTTTTAGTGAAGCCTCCTTCTTGAAGGGCCCTGTGGTTCGGTGCCTGACTCCAGAGTGGTGAGGTCATGTTCCTTGTATGTCTAATGGCATCAGAACTGTTTTAATGATTTGGGGGCCTTTTGGTTTTGAGGCCAGTTCTTGGCCACCTACAGCCTGGAGTCTAACCTCTTCAGAGGATGTAGAACCCCTTCTGATTTCTTTGGAGTTTAAAGAGATTCTTGAGAGGAGGCAGGAGAGAAATGGAGCTGGCGGAATTCTGTCCCAGAGACTAGCAGGGAAGGAGGTAATAGCTGTTGCCAGGCCCTGAAAGAGGAGAAGAGCTACCTAGTAACTAACACTTCCAGGATTCTAAGGGGCTGATTGCAAATTCTGCCTTGTGGGCCCATGCTCTCTGCCATCTCATTTCCACTCACAGCTTTCAACACTAATACACCAGTGGAGGTGGTCGCACTGCACCCTATATACCTCTCTTTTAAGCACCGATATTGCAGTGGTTCTCCAAGTGTGAGCCCTAGGCCAGCCATAGCAGCATTTCCTGGGATTCCCAGACTGACTGAAGACTGAATCAGTAGCTCTGGGGTGTAGCCCCCCCAATCTGTGATTTAAAAAGCCCTCCCGATGATTCTCATGCATAAATTTTTTTTTTTTTTCAGACGGAGCCTCCCTCTGTCACCCAGGCTGGAGTGCAGTGGCACAATCTTGGCTCACTGCAACCTCTGCCTCCCCAGTTCAAGCAATTCTCCTGCCTCAGCCTCCCAAGTAGCTGGGACTACAGGCGCATATCACCATGCCCGGCTAACTTTTGTATTTTTAGTAGAGGCGGGATTTCGCTATATTGGCCAGGCTGGTCTCGAACTCCTGACCTCAAGTGATCCACCCACCTCACTCTCTGAAAGTGCTGGGATTACAAATGTGACCTGCTGCGCCTGGCCTGATGCATGCTTAATTTTAAGAACCACTGCTGAACTATAATTGTTGATTAATTCGTCTATACTCTCAGCAAGATAGAAAGTTTCTTCAGCATACAGACAAATGTATTTATCAATACAGTTAAAGTAAAGAATATTATGGCTGGGTCCAGTGGCGCATACCTGTAATCCCAGCACTTTGGGAGGACGAAGTGGGAAGATCACTTGAAGCCTGGAGGTTGAGACCAGCCTGGGCAACATAGTGAGGCCCCCTCCTCTTCAGAGCATAAATAAATGAAATAAACAAAGTAAAATAAAAAATTAGCCAGGTATGATGGTGCACACCTGTAGTCCCAGCTACCTGGGAGGCTGAGGCAGCAGCATGGCTTAAGCTCAGGAGTTTGAGGCTGCAGTGAGCTATGATCATGCCGTAACAGAGCAAGACTCCATCTCAATTTTTTTTAAAGCATAGAATATACAAAATGTATGTTGCATGAATAAATGAGTGAAACAAATAGACTAGTGCAGTCCTAAGAAAAATGCTCAGTAAACTCTTAAGACAGCATCCAGCTTGAGTTATGTGGCTGTCTAATGATCTGGAGCCAATGAATTCCTCCTCCTACCCCAGAAATAAAAGAATATCCATCAGTGAAAATAAACATTTCTCTAGAGTTCATTTAGAACTTTAGGACTCAGTTACGTTTAAATAAATGTATATTTTTCTGATGGGAAATGGAATGTAGTTCCATTAAAAAGCAATTAGGAAATGCAAAGAAAGTATTATATATGTAATATATTATAAATAAATATATATATAAAATCTTACTTCACCACCTTCTGAGTCTTCTTTCCTATGCACCTTTTTTACATATCACCCTCAATTATGATGTTAAAAATAAAAATTATTTTTTCCTTATAAAAGCAACACAAACTCACTCGAAAAGATTAGAAAATACAGAAAAGCATTAAAAGGAAAGTAACACTGCCAATAACTTCATTATTCAGAGATGTAACTACCCTGGGGAATATCGCTTCAAAGCACACTCGCTGCTACCCCGCAAGACAAACTTGTGGAAAAAACTCATATGCTGGATGTGGCCCAAAAATCCAAAGCTTAAAGTCTGCTCTCTGATTTTCCTTGGCCCCACCTTGACTATTTTAGGATGGGTTAATTTAGGGGGGAAACTTTGGAATCTTCCAAGAGCTTGGAGCTCCCACAGAAAAGCCTGTTTCAAAAAAGTGTGAAACCATCCTTGCCTTCCTGTAGGATCAAGTTGTGCTGGCACTGGTCTGCTCTCTCTGGTCCTTGACTTTGCTCAGGGATTCAGAGCCAGAGTTATCCATGAATGCCCATCTTGCAGTGTTTCTTTCTGTTATCCTTAAAATAATCATTTGAAAATAAATAGGCTGTTGTTCTCACCATCTTGGGATTTTCTATTAAACCTGGCTTTATGGGCTGTGAGATTTGCAATCATCACCAGCAGAAGTCAATTCTGTGGCTTTGATGTTCTGCAGGGAGAGAAGAAGCAGGTGATGAACTGGGAGACAAGGCAATCTCAAATAAGGAACAAGTAATTAAGGGACGAACGGCAGCTGCTTTTCTTAAATGACTTTTATAATTTTACAAATTTATAATTATATAAGCTTTAAGGTAAAGCTTATTGTGGGTATTTGTGAAACAGAGTGAAGTATTAAGGAGAAGGGAAAAACCACGCATCCTCCCAAATCTAACCTGTGTTAGCTTTTTACCTTGTTTTATTTTATTTTATTTTTATTGAGGTGAAGTCTTGCTCTGTCACCCAGGCTGGAGTGCAGTGGCATGATCTCTACTCACTACAACCTCCATTTCCCAAATTCAAGTGATTCTCTTGCCTCAGCCCCCTGACTAGCTGGGACTATGGCACATGCCACCAAAGCCCATCTAATTTTTGTATTTTAAGTAGAAATGGGGTATCACCATGTTGGCCAGGCTGGTCTCGAACTCCTGACCTCAAGTGATCTGCCCACCTCGGCCTCCCAAAATGCTGGGATTACAAGCATGAGCCACTGCACCCAGCCTTATTTTTCTGAGACAGGGTCTCACTCCATCACCCAGTCTGGAGTGCAGTGGCCCGATCCTAGCACTCCGCCTCCCGGGTTCAAGGGATCTTCCCACCACGGCCTCCAGAGTAGTTGGGACTACAGATGTGCACCAGCATACCTGGCTAACTTTTTTATTTTTTGTAGAGACAGGGTTTTGCCATGTTGCCCAAGGTGGTCTCGAATTCCTGGGCTCAAGCAATCCTCCCACCTTCGCCTCCCAAAGTGCTGGGATTACAGGTGTCAGCCACTGTGCCTGGCCCCTCTGTTAACTTTTTGTCTTGCATTTGTCTTCATGTGTGTTGAAAAATATTGTACATAAAACTCACAACCTCATTTCTTTACTAAGACTGCATACAAATTTCTGTATCTTATTAGAACAGTCTTCAGGAGCATCATTTTAGTGACATTTTCTATCACATACTGTACTGAATCATTTTCCTGTTGTTGCTTTTAATTTTCGTTGGAAACATCTCTTACACATACATTTTTGACCATCTCTTTATAATGTTGGGATAGATTTCTGAGAGTAGAATTACTTGATGAAGAGATTTGGATGCATTAATGACTTTCAATAGATATTGCTAATTGCTTTCCACAGTGCTCCACCTTCCACTGCTGCGACTTCAGTGTGCTGTGACCTGTGACTCCAAAAAAGGCAACCTTTAAAGGGATAGTGTTTGAAAGCATCTATAGCACTAGATGTCAAAAATAAAGTGGGTTTACTGACACAATCCCTCTTAGCATCTGTATTTTATGATCCTTTTTTTTTTTTTTTAATGAGACAAGACCTTGCTATGTTGCCCAGGCTGGTCTTGAACTCCTGGGCTCAAGCGATCCTCCTACCTCAGCCTCCCAAGTAGCTGAGGTTATAGGCATGCAGCGCCATTCCCAGCTACAGTCTTCCCAATGCATTACAAATCTGTTTTGGATTCCATCTGGGCAGTTTGGTCTCAGGAATGCTGCACTTCATAGTCTCGTTGGTCCATGTTTCAAAGACATGGATTCCAAGAAGAACATTTTAGAGATGCCCAAGGGGTAAACATTTCTGAAGGCAGATTTACCATTTTCCTATAATTGTGTCAAATCTCCTTATTTTTACAAGTGATCACCCCTGCACAGAAAATGTATCCCTCAACCAATCTCTCAGCTTAAATACTTGAACATTTAGTTCTTTTGAGTTTAAAAATAATACTGTGATAAAATCCTTGAAGGCCGGTGATCACATGAATGAACTATGTATTCGAATATGCTGCTAGGAAGATAATAGCAATCCTGGAAGCTGTGCCCCTAATACCATGTATGGACATAGTGTCACAGTCCCAGCCAAATGGCATTACCCCAGGCCACCGTTTGAAAGACGCAGCGTTAGTCACAAAAAGAGCCAGGTCAGAACATGTGTCTGAATCGGTGTAATTAGAAGAATAACACTAATGTTGATGGGTCAGCTGCAGTAATTTTGTAGATGTGGGACAACAATCTAACGAACTGACATAGATTCAGCTCAAACGGTGGAAGGGACCTTAACCATTATTGAGCATACAGATGAACAATCTAAGATTTAAAGAAGTCCAGCAAGATGCCCAAGATCCCCTGACTGCTCAGTGCCTGAGTCTTTAATTAGGTCTTCCAATTGCAAGTTCAATGCTCTTTCTAGTACTGCATTAGCTCATCTCTGGCCCATGTCCATGAGGTCTTGGCAAGGTCCGTGGGGCTCCACAGAAGAAGTGGTTGAAAAAAATCCTGGACACACATGCAAAAGGCACAGAAGGTATCTTTTATTAGTCTCCACGTTGCTGCCACCTGCACATCAGTAGTGGAATTTTCTGGTGCATCCCAGAAGCTAAATCCACTTATCATATTCACCTCTCAGGAAGAAATAAAATTCACTTAAGAATTTATTTCCCCAGCCCCTTATTTGTAGCAAGCCCCACGCATGAAGGGCTAACTCCAAAGTGAGATTCTTTTCTGATGAGATGCAAACCACTCTGCAGTAAAACATAGAACCAGGGAACTGTAATTTCCTGACCCCAACATCATTAAAGGTCCGCAGTGCCATCACATTAGCTTGTTTTCATGTAATTGTATAAACACAGTTTTGCCAGTTCAAAGCACTTGGAAGTGTTTTATTATGCTTTCTTCCTAGCTGTGCAATTCTGACCACATGCCAAGGCTGAAAAACAACTAGCTTATCCATGAGCTGGTGATAATTTAGATTTGTAGGAGGGCAGCTAGACTGAAGCCTTTCGTTATGCATCACCATTTCATTTTACTTTAGGAGACAGGGTGGGTCATATTCTTGGATATGGAAGCTGGGAATAAGGGATGAAGGTCAATGTCCTGCTCACTTTCTCCCTCACTGGCTCCTCATAGGTTGAACTTAATTTTAACCGATATTCATTGAATGGATCATATGGGGAAAGTTCCACGAGAAGCCCTAGGAAGAGGGGGAATCAGGCTCATTTCTGGTTCTTTAGGAGTTTACATTGCTGAAGATGATTAGGCATGTAAATAACTTGAACTCTAAGGCCAAATGGCATAGAGCCACGATGGCCAGAGAAGTGTTACGTGGTGTAAGAAAGAGGGAAATTAACCTTGTCTGAGACATTCTAGAAAGCTATAAGGAAGAAGTAGCATTTGAGCTGGACTAGGAAATCGGGTAGGATTTTAGCTGGTGAAGGGAATTCTATGATGAGGAAATACTCTGAACAGTGTGAGTGAAAAGCTTGTGGCCAGGATGGGCCAGTGCAGGGCATGGAGCTGTGGTGAGTAATCCAATAGTGAGTATCGAACGTTACCATCTACGACCACAAGCAAATCAGCTCTATGCAAGGGTCTTATCTAGTACTGAATCTTCATTGCCCCAAATAGCACCTAGCACATGTGTGCCTGTCTCAGTCCATTCAGGCTGCCATGGCCAAATACCTTAGACTGAGTCGTTTAATACACAACAGAAAGTTATTTCTTACAGTACTAGATCGTGCAAAATCTAAGATCAGTGAGCCAGCAGATACAGTGTCTGATGAAGGCTTGCTCTTTGCTTTATAGATGGCACTTTCCTGTTGTGATCTCGCATGATGCAAGGGGCAAACAATTTCCTCAGGCCTCTTTTATAAGGGCACTAATCCTGTTCATGAGGGCTCCACCCTCATGACCTAATCACCTCCTAAAGGTCTCTCCTCTTAATACTATTGCGCTGGGGATTAGGTCTCCACATATGAATTTCGGGGGGACACAAGCATTGAGACCATGGCAGTGTCCAATAATGGAATGAAGGAATTCTTAGGAAAGGAGCATTGCTTCAACTGGGTATTGTCATTGCAAATACAAGGATCCATTCAAATTCTTGCAGTCAGTGGGTTTCTGGGGAAGATGGTTCCTTTTAAGAATATATTTGGACTGGGGAGATGGATGTGACTCTGGAGACCCCTGATCGTCTTCAGATCCACTCACAGAATCTATAGTCTCTGGCATGCTTTTCTGCATTGTTCAGTTCTCTTTCAGCCAGCTTCTTCTGCCTTATCCATGTCTGTTCCATCTTAGCTTTGACCTGGAAGTGGCCTAGTGGCCACTCTGATCCCTCTCTCCGAATCACACTCCCCCTGCTCCTACTTTTGTTGTCTTGCCCATTTCTAGTCCTAAAAATAGTCTTGCTGGACTGGCCCAGTTTTGTCTGCCAGGCCAGCAGATGCCCGTGCCTACTTCAACCAGCAATGCTAGACTCAGGGAGAGGAGCAGGGGCTGTGGGCAAGGGTGTCCCCCTTGGAAGCAGAGGTATGCTTGTACTCACCATCTAAAGTACACCTGCACAGGGAATAGAGTTAAGTTAGATTTAAGCCAATTGACTAAGAAATTTGAGCTGTATTCAGTAGGCACAATGTTGTGAAATGCTTTCATCAGACCATGGACTGCTGGCTCGACATTCCTTCATGACCTCAGACTCTCTACCAGGCCACCGGCCAGCAGCCTAACCACTTGTGACTTCAAATCTTTTCCTATATTTCAGTCTTGTGTTTCACCTGAAAACATCATCACTCCGTCCTCAATACGTCTCCATCACTCTCTGCCTATGTTCCCCAAGACTTTCTCATAGAAAACTGTGTTCTTACCTCTCCTAACAGCAGGGAAGGGGATGTATAATAATAACAGTACCTGCCTGTTCTGAGCTGAATTATTTCTCTCCTAAAAAAAATTCTTATGTAGGTCGGCCATGGTGGTTCAGGCCTGTAATCCCAGCACTCTGAGGCCAAGGTGGGTGGATCACCTGAGGTCAGGATTTCGAGACCAGCCTGGCCAACATGATGAAACTCCGTCTCTACTAAAACTACAAAAAATTTAACTGGGTGTGGTGGCACACACCTGTAGCCCCAGCTACTTGGGAGGCTGAGGCAGGAGAATCGCTTGAACCTCGGAGGCAGAGGTTGCAGTGAACTGAGACCATGCCATTGCACAGCCAGCCTGGGTGACACAGGGAGACTCCATCTCAAAAATAAAAATAAAAATAAAAATCATATGTTGCACTTCTGACCCAAAGTACCTTAGAATGTGGCCTTATTTGAAGATAGGGTCTTTAAAGTAGTAATTCAGTTTAAATGAGATCATTAGCGTGGGCCCTAAACTTGATATGATTGGTGTTCTTATAAGATCAGGATATCTGGATACAGATGTAGAGAGAGAAGACCGTGTGAAGACACAGGAAGAAGACAGCCGTCTACAAGCCGTGGAGAGAGTGACACCTTCGCTCACAGTCCTCGGAAGGAATCAACCCTGACAACACTTTAATCTCAGATTTTGAGCCTCAAGAACTGCGAGAAAATACATTTCTGTTGGTTAGGTCCCCCAGACTATGGTACTTTGCTATGGCATTCCCAGCAGAATAACACACTACCTCATGCAGTTACTGGGAAGATAAAATTGGTTAAGGCCCTTAAAACACTTGGACCACTACAAGAAGGATTAGCAATTAATTTCCAAACCTCTTAATCCTCCATCTTTCTCTTATTATTATTGCAGAACTCCTATTTGTGCTGCTATATGTGACCTGACATCAAGCTGACTTTTCCAAACCTCCTCAATGTTCAAAACAAAGAAATGGAGAGCAGTGTTTACCTGCTACCTCTTTCCAGCAACATTCACACAGGAAAGAACTTCAGGAACTAAGTTCAAAGGAGTTGCCTAACAAAAGTTAAATATAAACTCTTAGAATAAATTCAAAGCAGTATTAACAATTAAAAGTAAAATTTACTATTTCTTCCCATGACCATGTAGGATGGAAATTCTTTTTTATTTTATTTTTTATTTTTATTTTTTGAGACAGGGTTTCACTCTTGCCGCCCAGGTTGGAGTGCAATGGCACAATCTCAGCTCACTGCAACCTCTGCCTCCTGGGTTCAAGCAATTCTCCTGCCTCAGCCTCCCGAGTAGCTGGGATTACAGGCATGCACCACCATGTCTGGCTAATTGTGTATTTTTAGTAGAGACGGGGTTTCGCCATGTTGGTCACAAACTCCCAACCTCAGATGATCCACCGTCCTCAGCCTCCCAAAGTGCTGGGATTATAGGCGTGAGCCATCGCACCCAGCCAGGATAGAAATTCTTAAGCAAAGTGTTTATAACACACAGAAGTTCCCCAGTGAGTTTTCAGATATGTCTAGAAATCTGTTGTAACCAATAAACTAAAGATTATATACAGTTTACCTTCTCATATAGTGGCAGTCTTGCTCATCTATCATTTTTAAAAATAATTTTACTGCTTTTACCGTATAATCTACCCTTTTAAAGTGTACAATTCAGTGATTTTTTTAGTATAATTACAGGATTGTCCACCTGTCATTACGTCATTACAATCTAATTTTAGAACATTTTTGTTCCCCCCCAAGAAATTCTGTACCCATGCAGTCATTCTCTATGTCTTCTCCCTCTATCTGCAAGCAACCACTAATCTTTCTGTCTCTAGCTATTTGCCTATTCTAGATATGTATTTATTTACTTTTGAGACAAGGTCTTGCTCTGTCATTCAGGCTGTAGTGTAGTGGTGTTATCATAGCTCACAGCTCACTGCACTGCAGCCTCAACCTCCTGGGCTCAAGTGATCCTCCCACCTAAGCCTCCCAAGTAGCTGGGACTACCAACACGTGCCACCATGCCCCACTAAGTTTTTAAAAAATTTTTTGTGGAGATGGAGTCTCCCTACGTTGCCCGGGCTGGTCTCTAACTCCTGGGCTCAAGAGATCCTCCTGCCTCAGCCTCCCAAAGTGCTATGATTACAGGCGTGAGTCACCATGCCTGGCCTATTCTGGATATTTTCTAGAAATGAAATCATACGGTGTGGTCTTCTTTGATTGACTGGCTTTTTTTTTTTTTTTTTAACCTAGCATAATGTTTTCTGGATCATCCAAGGGAAAGCATGTCATTCCTTTTTATTGCCAAATAATATTCCATTGTGTGAATACACCACATTTTATTTATCCATTCATCGGTATATGTATGAGGGTTTCTACCTTTTAGCTAGTATAAATAATGATGCCATGAATGTTTGTTGACAAGTGTTTGTATGGATATGTATTTTCAGTTCTCTTGGAACTGGAGGAGTGGAATTGCCCAGTCGTAAGGTAACTCTATGTTTAACATTTTAAGGAACTGCCAAACTCTTTTCCAAGTGTCTATGGCATTTTACCAGTGACGTATCAGGATTCCAATTTCTCTACATTCTCATAAACAGTTGTAATATTTTACATTATAGTCATTATTATACCATTATTATGGATGCAAAGTAGTATCTCATTGTGGTTTTGATTTGCATTACCTGAATGGCTAATGATTTTTAGTATCTCTCCATGTGCTCATTAGCCATTTGATATCTTCTTTGGAGAAATGTATATTCAAATCCTTTGCCCATTTTTCCACTGAGTTATTTGTCTTTTATTGAATGATAAATGCTCTTTATGTATTCTGGATTCCAGTTTCTTATCAGATATATGATGTGTAAATATTTTCTCCCATTCTGTGTGTTGTTTTCATTTTCTTGACAGCTTTGTTTGTAGCACAAGAGTTTTAACCTTTAGATACCGTTCAGTTCAATTGATCTATTTTTTCTTTTGTCACTTGTGCTTTTGGTTTTGAATCTTAAGAAAATATGATCTGACCTCAGTTCACAAAGATTGACCACTGTATGTTCTTCAAAGAGTTTGATCGTTTTTGGCTCTTACGTTTAGGTTTATAATCTATTTTGAGTTAAACATGTGTGGTATGAGGCAGGGGTCCAAATTCATTCTTTTCCATGTTGATTCCAGTTGTCCCAACACTATTTGTTGAAATTAGTCTTTCTCACATTGAGTTGTCTTGTCACCTTTGTCAAAAATCAATAAACATAATTAAATGTAAGGGTTAATTTTGGGAATCTCGATTCTATTCTATTGGTCTATATGTTTTTCTCCTTATACCAGTACTATAATACATTGTCTTGATTACTTAGCTATGTTACAATTTTTGAGTTTGGGAAGTGAGAATCCTCCATTTTTTTTTTTTTTTTTAAGATTTTTTGATATTCTGGGTCTTTAGTATTTCCTAATGAATTTTAGGATCATCTTGTCAACTTCTACAAAAAAAGACACCTGGAATTTTGACAGGCATTGTGTTGAATCTGGAGATAAATTTAAAGAGTATTGCAGCCGGGCACAGTGGCTCAAGCCTGTAATCCCAGCACTTTGGGAGTCCGAGGTAGGTGGATCACTTGAGGTCAGAAGTTTGAGACTCGCCTGGCCAACATGGTGAAACCCCGTGTCTACCGAAAATACAAAAATTAGCCAGGCGTGGTGGCATGTGCCTGTAGTCCCAGCTAATTTGGAGGCGGAGGCAGGTGAAACAGTTGAGCCTGGGAGGTGGTGGTTGCAGTGAGCCAAAATTGCACCACTGCACTCTAACCTGGGCAAGAGAGCAAGACTCCATCTAAAAAAAAAAAAAAAAAAAAGAGAGTATTGCCATCTTAGCATCTTGTGATCCATGAATATGGCTTGTTTTTCCATTTATTTGACTTACTTCAACAATGCTTTGTAGTTTTCAGCATACAAGTCTTACACTCATTTTATTAACTTTGTTCCAAAGCATTTTATTCTTTTTGATACTATTGAAAATTGAATTGTTTTCTTAATTTTTGGAATGTTCATTGCTAGTGTGGAGAAACACAACTGATTTTTGTATGGTCTTGTATCCTGTAAACTTACTGAACTCATAGTTAGTTCTAATGACTCTTTTTTTGGTGGATTCTTTAGGATTTTTTATGTACAAGGTCATGGTATATGGAAATAGAGGTATTTTGTTTCTTTTTTCCAATCTGGATGCCTTTATTTCTTTTTCTTGACTGGCTGGAATCTCCAGTACTATGTGCCAGTCCGTGAGAACAAACACGCTTATCTTATACCTGAACTTAGAAGAAAAGCTTTTAGTCTTTCTGAAATATTATCATGTTATTAAATGTTATGTCAGCTGTGGGTTTTTAATAGATATTCTTTATCAGATTGATGAAGTTCCCTTCACTTCCTACTTTGTTGGATGGTTAGGTGTTTTTTTATTTTAATTATTACTGCGTTTTTAAATCATGAATGGGTTTTAACTTTTTTTCCTCTGAAATCTTTGGTTTTTGTCTTTTATTCCATTGATATAGTATATTACATAAATTAATTTTCAAATGTTAAGCCAACATTGAATTTCTGTGATAAATCCCATTTGGTTATGGTGTATACTTCTTTTTATGTGTAGCTGGATTCAGTTTTCTAGCTTTTTTTTTTTTTTTTCCAGAAATTTTGCCTCTATATTCGCCTCTATATTCTTTGGGGATATTGGTCTATAGATTTCTTGTAATGTCACTGTCTGTTTGATAATATTAGTCTCATATAACAAGTTAGGAAGTGTTCTAGTTTTTGGAAAAACTGAGAAAAACTGGTCTTAGTTCTTTTAATGTTTGGTAGATTTCACTAGTGAAGTGAAGTGATCTGGTCCCAGTCTTTTTTTTTTTTTGTAAGAAGTTTTTAAATGATCAACTCAATCTCTTGGTTTCATACAGGTCTATTCAGATTTTCTGTTTCTTTTTGAGTCAGTTTTGGTAACATTTGTCTTTATAGAAATTTGCCTAGTTTCATCTAGGTTATCTAACTTTTTGGCATACAACAGTGTTTCCATAGAACTCTTTTTTTCCCCTGTGAGGTCAGTAGAGATGTTCTCTCTTTCCTTCACATTTGAGTCTTCTCTCCTTTTTTCCTGATCAATCTTGTTAAAGGTTTTCCAAATTTTGTGGATCTTTTTGAAGAACCACCTTTTAATTTTGTTGCTTTTATCTGTTTTTCTATTCTCTGTTTCATTTATTTCTGTTCTTTATTCTTTCCTTCTACTTGTTTTGCATTTAGTTTGCTTTTCTTCTTCAAGCATCTTAAGGTCAAGTTTAGATTATTGATTTGAGATCTTTCTTCTTTTTAATATAGGCATTTACAGCTCTAAATTTCCCCCTGTGCACTTTTTTAGCTAGATCCCATAGGTTTTGGTATGTTGTGGTTTTAATTTGGATTTATCTCAAAATATTTTCTAGTTACCCTTGTGCTTTCTCCTTTGATTCAGTTATTCAGGAGCGTGTGGTTTAACTGATACCATCTTGTGTATTTCCTTACACCAATACAGCTTGGTTCCACCTGGCTCCTTTGTGCTCTTATTGTCAAATATATTACATTTCTGTATGTTATAGGACCAACACCACAATTAGATACCTATTGTTTTGTCCAATTGCTTTTTTAAATCAGTCAAGAGAAGAAAAATGAAGACATGTAATTATGCAGCTTTTATCATTACCTACATAATTTCCTTTATTGAAGCTCTTTGATCTCCCTGCTCATATATTTCCCCTTCTTGGGTCTGCATAGGTCACTGGTTAGTCAAAGGTTGTGCTTAAGCCCCTTAGTTAGATTTTCATCCTTTACTTTTGGATGTGTGTGTAGTTCAGAGGTTGCTATCACACATTGGGGAATTTCCATTTTGTTTGGCTCTGCATTCAGACAGGGACTAGTAACTTGGAGTCCCTCTTTAATCGCTCCTGAGATGTCTCAGCCTCAAACATGCACACAGTCTTCCAGACAGTCAGGAATGAGAGCAATTTTAGTTTTAAGCCTGGCTTCCTAGGCCTCACCCCTGGGTTGGAGTAGCTTATTTTTCTGCCAGTGTTTCCTCAGAGGTTGTGTTCACACCTCTTGTGCCAGTGAGACTGTAAATGACTACCCCATTTTCCTAAAAATTATCTTTATCTTTTCTCTTTTTCTTGCGTGTTCACCTCTTACTTAGCTCTTTAGGAATGCAATTCTAGCCTTTACCTTCTCTCCACCAGGCACTCCCTGCACTGAGAGGTTATCTAACTACATGTTTCCTTAGAAATTCTAAGGACCAAATGTTGAACCAAACCAGTCACTCTCTGGGATTCTCCCCCACCAGGAAATTACCTCAAGATGACAGTCAATTTACAACCCAGCTTTGCCCTCCATGGTGGCAGCCAGCAAGTCGCGAGTCACGCAGACCCCGCGCCTCCTCCTCTCCACAGCACTCACTCCAAGTCCCTCTTAAAGGCTCTGCTTTCTGCCACCAAAGCTGAAGCAGTTCCCTTAAGGCAGAAGCCTGTACCTCTTCCCCTCAGCTAAGCTCTGGAATAAAAGTCGCTTTCTTTCTATCAGCCCTCACTCTTATTAACTGGACTGTGCAGGCAATGGGCAGCTGGACTTGCATTTGGTTACAAGCCTTCTGCCTTGTGTTGATTGGTCTGTGCACAGCTTGGGGAAAGCTTTCAGGTCTGCCCAACATCCTGCTCTGACTAGCCTTGAGTGGGTGAAACCTAGTGCACGTGCATAGCCTCCCCAACTCACAGAATTGACTGTGATCCCGGAATTCATTGGGATCCCAGCAGCTCTGTTCTGGGCTCTGGCCGTGGTTCTATGAAGCCGCTCTGCCCTTCCACTCAGATTCTGGAGCTCCAGCCTCCTTCACTGCTCTCCACGCAGTCTCCACCGTTTTGACAACACCCTTAGGCATGCAGTTCTCCAGGTACTGTTTCAAATAAAGCCAGTTCCCTCAGGCAGAGCTGCAAAGCTCTTTCCGCTGACCGCATGCCCTCCCCCAACGCCACCACCACAGGGCCTTTTTCTAGGAATGACATGCCTGCTCTACAGGGCGGCACTGAGGGAGGATAATGTGGCAGCCCTGGTCTTCTTGGTTTGCCTTCCCTGGTCTAGAATCTCTGCCCTGTGAGAGAGCTGGCAGGGCAATCAGGAGTCTTATTCGTGGCCTGCTGCAGAGCTTCTGTCCTTGAAGTGCAAGGAGGCCCTAGTCCTGTTCGCTCCCCTTGCTTGGAATAGATCTTCCGCAATAAGGAGCTGGGGAGGATGAGAAATGCCAGCAGCGCCTCCCGCCTGGTAAAAAGAAAAACTCCAGCTGAATTAAATGTAAAGGAGTTTCATTGAGCAATAAACGATTCGCAAATCAGGCAGCCCCCAGAATCACAGCGGATTCAGAGACTCCAGCACAGCCAGGCGGTGGAAGATTTACAGACGAAACAAGGGAAGTGATGTACAGAAATCGGCAGTGAGGTACAGAACGGCTGGATTGGTTGCTGTGTTTTTGCCTTATTTCTGCCTTATTTCAACAGTTTCAACACTTAGCAGTTTATGAGTGGTTTTGAAGTATGGCCGCTGGGATTGGCTCAGCCTCCCAAAGTAATTTTTGTATTTTTAGTAGAGATGGTTTCACCACGTTGGCTAGGCTGGTCTTGAACTCCTGACGTCAGATAATCCACCCACCTTGGCCTCCCAAAGTGCTGGGATTACAGGCATGACAACAGGGCATACTCCTAAATTAGGTTTTCAATCTTGCCTATTAAGCTAAGTTGCAGTTCATCCACAAGGACTCATATATAGAAGTACGGAGGCCTTCTCAGGCCATATTGAGTTTGCTTTAACACTCCCAAGGTGAAACTGCAGCCCCAGACAGGGTGTTAAGTGGAGCGGGAATCTCCGTCTTCTTGATCACATCTCTTGGTCACATCTGCCAGAGCATGGGGCTCAGAATAGAGCTTCTGGAGCTGTAGGGGAGGAGGGGTAGGCAAGGTCGTGGCTCAAAGGCCACAGACTTTGGCTATTCCTCTTACCAGTGTTTAGTACATTTTTTTTTTCTTTTTTTTTTTTTTTTTTTGAGACAGGGTCTCACTCTGTTGCCCAGGCTGGTGATCTCCACTGACTGCAACCTCCGCCTCCCAGGTTCAAGAGATTCTCCTGCCTCAGCCTTCCGAGTAGCTGTGATTACAGGTGCCTACCACCATGCCTGGCTAATTTTTGTATTTTTAGTAGAGACAGGGTTTCGTCATGTTAACCAGGCTGGTCTCAAACTCCTGACCTCAGGTGATCTGCCCACCTCAAGCTCCCAAAGTTCTGGGATTACAGGAGTGAGCCATCATGCCTGGCTGTTTATACATTTTCTCAAAGACTGTTTCTCCAGCTGCTGTGTGTTTTAGGACAATTTCCGCAGACTTTATGACTTGTTTGTATTTTGCTTTTTACAATACTTTTCAGCTGGGCGCAGTGGCTCACACCTGTAATCCCAGCACTTTGGGAGGCCCAGGTGGGCAGATCACTTGAGGCCAGGAGCTGGAGACCAGCCTGGCCAACTTGGCAAAACCACGTATCTACTAAAAATACAAAAATTAGCCGGGTGTGGTGGTACACACCTGTAGTCTGAGCTAATCAGGAGACTGAGGCAGGAGAAACGCTTGAACCCGGGAGGCAGAGATTGCATGAGCTGATATCATGCCACTGCACTCCAGCCTGGATGACAGAATGAGACTCCGTCTCAAAAATAAAAATTAATTAATTAATTAATTAATTAAATGTTTCCCCCCAGTGAAATGGCTGTTTTGCTGGGAAGAATTTCAACTGAGCTTCATTCTGTGTCCCTTCCATTCTGAAAGTCCTGCTCATTTGCCAGCGAGGGATGTTTTGTGGAGTAGGAAAGAGTGGCTGCATTTCTAGTTGGCAGGGCATTACATAAACCCCTTGACACACACACTGGGTATGTGGCCTGTACCCAACTCCATTTCATGCCATGATTTCTCAAGCACTGAGCATAAAATAAACCCGAGCAATTTGTTCTGTTCTATGTGTACCGAATCGGTTAGCAAGATTTGGCTTTTATTTCTACTGAGGGAAACGTGCGGGTTCACTTTTTCAGTTTGGCTTCAGTAAAACATTCCAAGAGAAAGTATTCTACCCAAAAGGACCTCCTGAAAAACGTGAAAGTTTTCACAAATCCAATACATTTTCCCAAGTTTCAGAGTTACACTGATGTGAAAAGGCTGTGCCGAAACAAATGTTAAGAATGCACAACTTCCTTTACTTTTCAAATTTTAAAAATATTAGTTTTATAATATAATAATTGTTCTATAATCTCCCAATTTTTAAAGCAAATATTTTATCACTCGTGCAAAAGCCAATTAATAAATATAATGAAAACAAAAATTAAACATTCTAGCTACTGTTAAAGGCTCTGAACTTGAGGCCTGCTTTCTCTGTTTAAAGAGAGCTATGCAATAGAATAGCTGTATTTGATTAGTGCTTACTGTCAGAAGCACTTTATACATGGCACATCATTTAATATTTATAACAATTGTATGAGGTAGATTATTTCCCCATTTTACACAAGAGGAAGCTAAGTGATACTGGGTCTGTGTGCCCACTCAAATCTCATGTCAAATTATAGTACCCGAGGTTGGAGGTGGGTTCTGGCGGGTGGTGACTGGATTATGGGGGTGGATTTCCCCTTCGGTGCTGTTCTTGCCATAGTGAGTGAGTTATTTCGAGATCTGGTTGTTTAAGTGTGTAGCCCCGCGCCCCCCACCCCGCTTCTTCCTACTCCAGTCCGGTAAGACGTGCCTGGTTCCCTTTCACCTTCTGCCATGATTGAAAGTTTCATGAGGTCTCAGAAGCCATCATGCTTCCTGTACAGCCTGCAGAACGGTGAGCCAGTTACACCTCCTTTCTTTATCAATTACCCAGTCTTAAGCATTTCTTTCTTTTTTTTTTTTTGAGATCGTCTCTCTCTCCGTCGCCCAGGCTAGAGTGCAGTAGCAGTAGCACGATCTTGGCTCACTGCAATCTCTGCCTCCTGTGTTCCAGCGGTTAGCCCACCTCAGCCTCCCAAGTAGCTGGGATCACAGTTACCCACCATCATCTCCGGCTAATTTTCGTATTTTTGTAGAGGCAGGGTTTCACCATGTTGGCCAGGCTGGTCTTGAACTCCTGACCTCAGGCAATCCACCTGCCTTGACCTCCCAAAGTGCTGGGATTACAGGCGTAAGCTACTGCGCCCAGCCAAGTATTTCTTTATAGCAGTGTGAGAACGGACTAATACTCTGAGGTACAAGATAGAATAAATGGCAGAGGCAGTGGATCAAGCAGCATTAACATAAGCAGCTCCATCTTAGAAAAAGACTCCATCTTACATTTTAAAAGGCATCATGCCGACAGGGACCAGATAGATGTTCACCTGATCAACAGACACTGCACCCAACCAGATAAGGACAAAACTAGGCATAATTTTCCACTATCAGTCGTCACCAAAGTACTCTGGAGAGCAGGACTTCGCCAGCTCAAAACAGCCATCTTAACAGACACTGTCTTGCTGTCACTTGTGATAAGCACCTGGCATCCACTTCTGAAGTCTATGCCCACATAAAAGACTCTTCCTTGCTAGACCTTGATGGACAGCCTGGACAAAGCCAGGACATTCTTTTTGTCTACATTGCTCTTCCTGAACTGGTTAACCCTTTCCCTCATCCCTTTTCTCTTGATTTTGTTGTTGTTGTTGCTGAGACGGAGTCTCACTCTGCTGCCCAGGCTGGAGTGCAGTGGCACCATCTCGGCTCACTGCAACCTCTGCCTCTCAGGTTCAAGCAATTCTCCAGCTTCAGCCTCCAAAGTAGCTGGGGTTACAGGCGCACACCACCATGCCTGGCTAATTTTTGTATTTTTAGTAGAGACAGGGTTTCACTACATTGCCAGGCTGGTCTCAAACTCCTGACCTCAAGCGATCTGCCTGCCTTGGCTTCCCAATGTGCTCGGATTACAGACGTAAGCCCCTGCACCCAGCCTCTCTTGATGTAAAATTTACTTTATTTGATGTGGAATGTTTAATCTATAACATTTATGTATCCATTAAGCATACCACACTATGTATGCTTTGCAATGTTGACCGACTTGTGGAATGGTTTGACCCTCACGGCTTGGCTACTGAGTGAATGGGTAATAGTAAGGAGACTCGCCTCCTTGGTAATTCTATGTAGCTCTTGGCTTCTGTGATTGAAAGAGCATCAATACTTGACAGTCTGACACTGTGGAAAGACACAAACATGCGTGGACCTGGTTGTCTGACCTTGAGAGGCTCAGGATAGCCAGGATTCAAATAGAGGCAGGCAGGAGTCAGGCCACCTAGCTGCCTCCTACATAATGCAAAAGACAAGTGATTCTCTGTGATTTGATGCCATCTGTGCCTCAATTACGAATGCCTGAGATTGCACCGGAGTACATGGCCCTACTTTGGAAACGCCGGTCCGGGGGGATGTCCAGACGGCTCTGAGGAAAGGCATCTTTCTTCCACACTCAGATACACATGCAAATGCTGCACATTCTCTCAGCTTTCGGAGATTCACACTTTGTACTGGTATCTAAAAGGTTCTCAAAGTCCTGCAGCAAAGACTCTCTTAAGCTTTCTTTCTCTTTTTTAGAGACAGGGTCTCATTCTGTTGTCCAGGCTGGAGTGCAGTGGTGTGATCATGGCTCACTGCAGCCTCGACCTACTGGACTCAAGTGATCCTCTTGCTTCAGCCTCCTGAGTAGCTGGGGCATGTGCCACCACACCTGGCTATTTTTTTTTTTTTTT
>NW_012115267.1:887435-895544 GCF_000951035.1 Colobus angolensis palliatus
TTTTTTTTTTTGTAGAAATGAGGTCTCACTGTGTTGCTCAGGCTGGCCTCAAACTCTGAGGTCAAGCGATCCTCCCACCTCAGCTTCCTGAGTAGCTGGGACTACAAGCATGTCACCATGCCCAGCTGATTAAAAAAAAATTTTTTGGTAGAGATGGGGATCTCACCATGTTGCCCAGTTTGGTCTCAAACTCTTGACTTCAAGCAATCCTCCCTCCTCGGCCTTCCAAAGTGGTGGAGTTACAGGCATGAGCCACTGTGCCGGCCTCTTTCCTCTTTTAAGCTTTCTTTAATGCAGCATTTCTTATTGGATCTCAGAATCATTTTAAAGACAGCATGTATTTGTACCTCAGGAGACACAAATGTTCCATGAAGCAGACACAAATGTTCCATGAAGCAGTCTAAATTCCTCTCAGTATTTAGAATAACATTTGTTTCATTCAAAAATACTCCTCGTTTTTAAACATGAAGAAGGTATTGCTTCCCTGAAAGAGGCTACAAATATTCAAATAGAGTTTCCGTTACCAGGTGAATTTTCTCATGCCGTAGAACACAGATCACTTCAGAAGGTCATCATTTTCTAACCCCCCTTCCAGTCCTTCCACACCCCCTTCCGACTTGGCAGCAGCAGCAGCATTTCCACCAGGTGACGGCCTTTGTCACTGCCAGTTCCACTGGGGGACACCGGCAGCCATGGGCAAAGGAAGCCCTGGGCATTTGAATTTGGCACAGAAGCTGCCACCATGTGTCAGGCACTCTGTATTCAGAGTGAAAGGAAAATAGAATCTCAGAATCCCAAACTCAGGATGGCAAAGGGAAAGTTCAGCATGGGAACTGAGTCACACAAAAACTGCTTTCCTTCTGTTCCCAGACAGCTGTAATTTCACCATCTCATGTCACCGCCTTATTTCCTCTACTTCCTCTTCAAACGTTAACTTTATCTTGTGTAAAATGAAGATTTACTGAGCTGGAGACAATGCATAATAGCTTTTTTCCTCTACTCCCTCTTTTCACAGGTAAAATGTAAATTCACCGAAGCTAATCATCTGCCTCATTGCCTACCCTCCCTGTTTCTCCCTCTTGCTTGCTCTTTCCCTTTTAAATACCAAAGTTCCCAAAACCCCTTTGGAAAAAGCGCAGGCCACAGATGCTTCTGTGATCTGTGTTTTTCCCAGGAGTGTCCTTAACCTTGGCTAAATAAACCTCAAATCGATTGAGACCTGCCTCAGTCACCTTTTGGTTTACAAAAGTTCTTTTGGTTTACAAAAGAACTTTTGAAAGGTCTGAAAGTTCTTTCAAAAAGCTCACAAAAGGGGGAAATTGCCTTAGAAGGGAAGGACATATGTGATAAGTAATGCACTTCTAATTGTCACCACTGACACCTGCTTCTGTGTGGCCTGCTCAGAACTCAGTTTCTTGATGATGAAAGACAAGGCCCAAATTGATGTGTGCTAATTGCAGGACCTTCACCAGGAGGAGGGAGGCAGTGGCATAGAGTGCGTGCGTGCTTGGGGTTGCTGGATGCAGCCGTAGGGCCAGCCACACCTCTCCCACATGGGATGCACCTCTTGTGACACCTCTCTTTTGGAAATTCTAACTGCCTCATGGTTTCCTCTGTACTGTTGGCAGAAGTGGCTTTGAATTCTGGGCACCCCACGGCTCTACCTGCCTTATCAGGAGTCTTGCAGTGAGGCCCTCCCCGTCTGAGCAATCCCTTCTTCCCTGTATTGCTCTGTCTTCAGGGCAGGGCTCCTCTTGTTACAGTAGGTAGCCAGGCAGACATGAGCAGGGCAGAAGAAACCTCCCCAACAACCATCAGGTGAGATGGTCAGGTGGTTGTTACACTGTCTTTCTAAAATAATAATTGGTTACAGCCGGTGCCAGGGAAAGGCAGGCTCCCAATAGATACAAAACACCTAAAACTGGTGATCAGCCGCTTTCAGGTAAGTGCTCAGGAGCTGGGTGAGTGGGCTCAAGCATGCGCATTAAGAGGCAAAATGACGGCACTTAACTGGTATAGGACCTTCTAGGTACCTTCAACTAGTAAGGGAAGAAAACCTCAGGTGAGCATGCGCACAACTCCAGTAACACACTGCGCATGCGCCCCTCCCAAGCGCTGGCAGGCCACTGCACATGTGGACAGCCCACCCCGGGGGAAGAATCAGGGCAGGCCTCGGAAAAATGCCAAGGTATAAAACCCCAGGTCAAAGGTCAAACTGTGCACCTGATCTCTCAGGCCGCCTGCTTGGCCCTCTTCCAAGTGTACTTCCTTTTGTTCCTGTTCTAAAGCTTTTTAATAAACTCTCCCTCCTGCCTTAAAACTTGCCTCGGTCTCTCCCACTGTCTTATGCCCCTCGGTTGAATTCTTTCTTCTGAGGAGGCAAGAACTGAGGTTGCTGCAGACCTGTTACGAATTCACCGCTGTTAACACCCTGGCCTTGGTCCTTCCTTCTCTTCTCTTTGCCTTTTAAACAATATGGAGGACTAAATCCTCTGATGGGTACCTGAGGGGGCCTGCTCTTCCCGTTTGCAAATAGGGCACCCTGGGGCAGTATGTAGCAGGTGGTGGTAGGACTTCTGCTAAGACCCTTTGAAAGAAAAATCGGGGGAACTTTCAAACCTACCATAAATTTAATAGCCGTGACTTAGTAATAAGTAATACAGTGGATCATTGAAAAAAAAAAAACTGATTTAAGAGAGCGGATATTCGGATATTTGAGTTACATCCTCAGCCTTAAAACAGAGGCAGTTTTAAAACAGGGACTCTTTCGGGGACCAATTACCAAACAGATGAGAGCTACCACCACCCACCTCCCACAGCTGCAACAGTACCACTAAGAACTAAAATAGTCATTCCTTAACTGACAAGAATTAAAAGTAAAAACAAATGAACAAAATCAGAAATAATGAAGCTCTGGGAATACAACTGCTTAACCATTTCTTTGTATTTTTATTGATTTTTTTTTTTTTAAATTTCTGCCCAGTTACGACAACGAAATGGGAAACCACAATTACAATTCACAAATCATGGCATGAAAAACAACACACACCCCATCAGGAATGACACCAAACCCTTTCCTTTTTATTCATTCAAAAGAGAGTCCAATACACAAGTGTCAAATATGAGCACTGTCATTTGTTTTTTTTTCTTAGAAGGGGGAAAAACATTTATTTTGGCAGTGCTTTGACAATTTCTGGAAGTGGTTTTGATATCACAAGTTGCAGGAATAGAAACCCTAACAAACTTGGAGGGCATTTGTTTGAGAGGCCAGGGACGCCTTGCTTAGAAAACATTCCTCTTGTGCTCAGTGATTCGCCTGTCGCCTCGGTGGGCCGCTGTGTCTTTCCAGGTGTTGAAAGAGAAAACCGAATTTCTTGCATAGACAGCTGAAGAGTCCTGTAGAGCAGAGTGATTTTTCTATCTCCAACCCTCCTCCCACCCTGAAACAAATTCTCAAGCTTCTCTGGAGCATCTTTTGGTCACATGACCCTCTATCATGGTAACCCTTTTGCTAAGACACATGTGACACCAAGGTTTCTTCCGACACTGCTTCTCTAGGGTTCAGATGACAGCACAAAACATCACATGTCAAAAATATTAGATATTATGAATGTGGGCGTTTATGTTCATAACAGCAAATACTTTGCAGGGTGTGTCACCAAAAGGAGCATTTTCGTCATTTAGTATGGTCCCTCAGGAGTTAGCCCAAAATCATACAAATAAGTCTTTTTCTAAAGACGGGTCAAAGTTGGTTAATTTCACAGTTGAGGAACTGTCTCATGCCAATTATAAAACTCTTACTGCCCAACTATTCAATGGTCCAAAAAGCAAAGACATGTTACCATTCAGTTTTACACACATGCACACGCACACACAGACGCGCGCACACACACGAGAACTGTGACAAAAGGATTCACCAGATTAATCGTGTGACTGTGTTCTAAAAGAAAACAAAATCTCAAACTTCAGGTGTCCTATTCAAGTACTAAAAAAATGCAAACAGTCTGATCCCATTTGATTTTTATGATCACAATAAATCATTCTCTGAACTGCAGGTTCTGGAGTCAGTGAAATTAACGCCTGGGGCACAAAATATTCTACAAAAATCGGTGTGTGATTTCTAGCAGGGCAGCCGCTTGCTCGTTATTTTAAAAAACATGTTGAGACTGTGGCCTTCCAAGAGTCAATACTTTACAAAAGAAGTAAAAGTAGTGAGTACCAGCAACTCACTCTTCTTGTCTGATGCTGGTGAGAAGCAGTTTTATACATTTTCAATCAACCCACGGAGGAGGCAAATGTAAACAGAGTTTTTTACACTCTCCGAAAAACGTGTTACTACTGTAGCATATGCTGTTTGGCCCAATTAAAAGGAGAATGGAGAGCAATTTGTTTGGTTTGCTTTTTAAGTTTTACCTCCTGAAGATTTTAAAACAAGGGTTTTACTAGTTCTTGGCAGGAGACTGTCCAATCAGAGGTTCTGTATTTATAAATAACCCATGTGGGATTATGCTGTCCAATGAGCATAACTGAAGTCGAAATTCACAACCTTAAGGTCTGACAGCCAGATGTGGAAGGTCTGCAAAGAGCTCTGCTAATAAGTAATATGTTTGCAAAGTGCTCTGCTAAGTAAGGTACTTATTAGGCAGAGCACTTTGTGAGATTCAGAACTGACTCCTGATTATCTTAAGCCATTAAAAGACTCAAGTTTTGCATGGACTTTTTGTCCTCTTTGGCCCCTGAGCATGCCCCATCTCTGCCCGGCACTAATAACGTGTGGAAAGCAAGGATTTCCCACCAGCGTGCCCGATCATTTATATAGGCAGGGACCTTTACTGAAAAGAAGGAAAGGGACACGGTCTTAAATGCACATTTAAGGTTCTTTCTGATTATTGGCAATCTCTATGAACCAACACTTAATCCATGGGCTAACAGAGACTTTTTTTTTTTTTAAGCTGAGGAGGATTAAAGAATAAACAAACAAGTCTTACACTAAAATAAGAAATCAGCCCCATCTTGGCACAGTTCTCATGCAGAATATTGCACCCAGTGTGAACTAACGCTAGAAGCTTCAAACTGTATAAATTTAAATGTATTTGCATATTATAAAAATAAAGATAAACATATACATATTTTACACTAGTTATGGAACAGCAATGAACGTCAGTCGATCCCCTCTTTCACATTTAACAGAACTGAAATCTGAGTGCTCTAAATACTGCCACCTGTACTGTAACTATGGCTTGTATGTGCACGGAAAACAAAATCCCTGAGAAGCCATTCGACTTTTTTTTTTTTTTTTCTTTTCTTCAAGTAGCGCGCTCCTTGGAGAGTCACAGTTCTGAGGTTCAGGTTGTAAAACATTTGCTCCATCTTCTCGCCCATGCTTCCCCCACTACCCCCTCCCCACCTCTTCCCCAGTCTTCCAAAAAGCATCCTGCAAGCACGCGTTGTCACTCAAGTCCACAGAACACGCTGGGGGGAGTGCAGAGGGTCTGCCAGGTGCAAAAAATGGTCCAGGTGTTCAGATGCTCTCTTTTCTCCATGGAAATTCCACAGCCACAAACATCACTGGTTTCTGTGCTTTTCACCAACGTTCTTCCTGTATGGGTGGACAAGAAGAAAGCATAGAGATGACAAAAAGGTACTGGACAATGCTACCCTCAATAAGAAAAGGAAGTGATGATAGAAATCTATTTTCTCACATATTTTCATTTCTACTTCTAGGACTCATTATAAATATGTAAATGTCAGGCAACTAATGTCCCCACAAAGGAAAGAGTCATTTTAGCAGTCTATTTGCCAAACATTTCTGTTAGTGTGTTAAGCTCAGTTCAGCTATAAAAAGGGAACTGTACTAATTGGCTGTCACCACTTATTCCACTATAATTTTATAGCTTAACTAGACCTCTAATTAACAACCCAAAACTCTAAACACGGAACTGTTTCCTTTCAATAAACACGCACAGTCACACACAGACACACACCAAATAATCTTCTAGGAGAAGGAATACATACTAAAAAGTAAGATGTCTGTCCACCTAAAATATATGATTTTACTTAAAATGTTATACATTAAGTTGTCCACGAAAATCTGGAGTCTGATCAATATAGAATGAAGAAACTACTGCAGCCTCAGCAAATACACAAAGCGGCATTCAGTTCCGATAAAATGGTTAGAGGAAAAATATCAAGTGTTTTTCTCATTGTTGCTTCCCTACAATGACATGTGATGGAATGTTTTGTAAAGTGTTTTTTTTTTTTAAATTTTTTTTTTAGCAACTTTTAATAAAACATACAAAGACACTGAAGGGAAAGGAAAAAGGAGCTATGACTCGTTTCCTCCAATCCCCCATCTCTCGTTAGGAGAGACACTGATTTCATGGACACTGATAATTCGGCATCTGCCTAAACACTTCTCCAGTCCATACAAGATTCAGTCATGGGCTCATTCAAGCATGATAATAATGACATCACCAAAACAAACAAACAAAGAAAAACAAAAACCTCTCATTTACTAACTACATGCCAGGAATTAGGTTGTTCACTCTAGTGCACTATTTATCTTCAACTCCTAACAATCTCACCATGTAAGCTCCGTCTTATCAGCATCTTACTAAGAAGGGAACTAAGGTTCCAAAAGGTGAAATAACTTCCCCAAGGGTGCATACTAGCGAGTGGCAGAGCCAGGCCTTTCACTAGGGTGATGTGACTCCAAAGCTAAAAGAGAAGTTGGATATTTGGAGCCCTAGGGAAAAATTTCACATTTCTACGGCACTTTGCCAAGATAATTTTTTTAATGCCTATTAATATAGTAAACTCCCAGAAGAGAGGGTTTTGAAAACTGCCTCAAATTCAATTAATAATATAATCAACCTAACCGTAAGGACAGCAGTGTAAAAACACACGTTTCAACCCCGCAGCTAACTTTGGTGGTGTGAGTTTTGGGTTCACGTAGAGATGGGCTACATAAACATTTTCCCACTGAATCTAACAGACCTTCGGAAATGCAGACAGTCTGCTCCCTGGCTACACGCAAGACAGGGAAACACAAGAAAACCTAATCAAGTGCACCTGGAGGGAATATCCGACTGTTCAACCAGCTTGAAAACTGTTTCACATCTATGCCTTTTTCCACATTTGGGACCTAGAGAAAACCACCATCAAAATCACCAGCCTTCTCTGTTTCTCCCTACCTCTCTATCTCCATAAACTTGTCCTCCTCCTTCAAGACCCACCTCAAATACGACTTCCTAGAACTTTTTCTGATTCTTCCTGGCAGAGTTCTTTCTTCCCTGTGCTTACGGGACTCTGTTCATACACCTATCATGGCAGGTACCATGTTTCAATTATAATTAGACTCTGACAAGTTTGTCTGGTTATGGCTCTGATTCCCATCTTCTCCAAAGAGGGTATTAGGTTCTGGAGGGCAGCATCTGATTTGGTGCTTTATGTATCCTCAACACCCGGCCCAATGCCTACTAGAGGATAATTACTCAACAAAGATCTGTTGAATGGATGGGTCAGATGTGATGAAAAAGCCACAGGTAAAAAGCAGCCAAGATACTATGAGATCATTACCAAAAGAGGTATATAAAAAGTACTGAGGAGAGCCAGGTGCAGCAGCTCATGCCTGTAATCCCAGTGCTTTGGAAGACTGAGGCAGAAGGATCACCTGAGATCAAGAGTTTGAGATCAGCCTGGCCAATATGGCAAAACCCTGTCTCTACTAAAAATGCAAAAATGAGCCGGGCGTGGTGGTGCATGCCTGTAGACCCAGCTACTTGGGGAGCTGAGGCAGGAGAATCGCTTGAACCTGGGAGGCGGAGGTTGCAGTGAACCAAGATTGTGCCACTACACCACAGCCTGGGTGACAGACCAAGACTCTGTCTGAAACAAACAAACAAACAAAAAAGTATTGAGGAGACGTGAAGAACAGAGTGACTGGTTACGGTGAGGATGATTAGCGGCGGCTTCCCGGAGGAGCTGACCTATGACTTTGGCCTCAGCAACCAACGGGCCTTCACTGGTAGGAGAGAAGGGCAGCAGCCAGCCAGGGGACTGAGAGGTAGCCAGGGCCCACCATGGTTGACCTCCCACGGAAAGAGAGTG
>NW_012115267.1:895594-896819 GCF_000951035.1 Colobus angolensis palliatus
GTGGTGGTGCATGCCTGTAGTCCCAGCTACTTGGGGAGCTGAGGCAGGAGAATCGCTTGAACCCAGGAGGCGGAGGTTGTAGTGAACCAAGATTGTGCCACTACACCATAGCCTGGGTGACAGACCAAGACTCTGTCTGAAACAAACAAACAAACAAAAAAAAGTATTGAGGAGACGTGAAGAACAGAGTGACTGGTTACGGTGAGGATGATTAGCGGCGGCTTCCCGGAGGAGCTGACCTGACTTTGGCCTCAGCAACCAATGGGCCTTCACTGGTAGGAGAGAAGGGCAGCAGCCAGCCAGGGGACTGAGAGGTAGCCAGGGCCCACCATGGTTGACCTCCCACGGAAAGAGAGTGTCCTGTGTGTTGGCAGAGTGCCTGGGGTCTGATTGTGCAGGACCTTGTGAGCCATGGCCAGGAGTTTGAACTTGAGCCAGGGCCCACCATGGTTGACCTCCCACGGAAAGAGAGTGTCCTGTGTGTTGGCAGAGTCCCTGGGGTCTGATTGTGCAGGACCTTGTGAGCCATGGCCAGGAGTTTGAACTTGAGCCTGTAATCACCAGGAAGCCATCCAAGGCTTTTCAAGAGGGAGAGACGTGATGGGGTCTGATGTTAGAAGATAATTAATGTTGGTTTGAAGGACACAAAGATAAGGGAGTAGGCAGCCAGCTGAGACTCAGTCACAGGAACCTTGGTAGAGATGGGGGAAGTGGTGGCTGGTGGGGGGGGGTGGTCAGGCCCTAGAAGGAAGCCCGAGGCTGGAGCTAAAGATATGGGTCAAATTCATTCATGTCAGGACACTGATGGGATGGGATAAAAGGTGTTGGAGAATTACTACACACAGGGAAGAAAGCAGAGGAAAGCATTGAGGCTCATGGACTCCTAGCTTGGGGCCGATGGTGCAAAGCTATGCCATTGCCCAAGACAGGTCACAGATTGAGGAAGAACTTTGGGGAAGGAAGGCAATAAATTGACCTGCCTACCCGGTCTTGCCCATTCCTCCCCTCATGCCCCCAGTCCCTTCCTCTCCCTCCATGTGACCATCCTGGTACTTCCCCGTGTCGTTCCTGAAGGTGTGCACCTACCTGATGTTTTATTTCTGCATAATAGTAAAATTTTTAAAAAATGTCTTCCTTTTTTGAACTAGGATCTAAGATCACTGTCTATGCAATATCATAGTAAATTAAGCAAAAGAATCAAGCAGTTCCCTTCTTCCTAATTCCC
>NW_012115267.1:896869-897793 GCF_000951035.1 Colobus angolensis palliatus
AAAAGGTGTTGGAGAATTACTACACACAGGGAAGAAAGCAGAGGAAAGCATTGAGGCTCATGGACTCCTAGCTTGGGGCCGATGGTGCAAAGCTACGCCGTTGCCCAAGACAGGTCACAGATTGAGGAAGAACTTTGGGGAAGGAAGGCAATAAATTCAGTTTTACACCTGTGAAGCCTATAGGACATCCAGGGATGATGCCAGGTGAGACACTGGAAACAGAGGTCTGGAGCTGAAGGGAGGAGCCAGCCTGGGGGGCGCCCAGCCCCCAAGTCCTCCCAGGTTAGGGAATTGAAATCTGCCCTTCTGGGATGCAACAAAGAAATTATGACTCAATACTGAGACGCTTAGGCTGAAACTGAAGCCATGGCATGTTGTATTAACCATGTCTTTTATTTTCTGTATTCTGGTGCTTTCCTATCCTGGGCCTTGCAGACTCTGGAGGGACTGTCTCTCCCAGGATTAGCCAGTTCCTAGAGATGGTAAAACAACTTGCCCGGAGTACACTCTTAAAATACAAACCAACTAATCCTGAACCCACACCCGGAACACCTCCTTTACTGGCTCTCACACTGTAGGCCACCATCCACCTGCCCCTGAGCCAGGTGCCAGACGACTAAGGCAACCCCTCTGCCCCAGGGCCACTGAGATTATTCAAATGAGCCTGTCCTAGACCTGCCTACCCGGTCTTGCCCATTCCTCCCCTCGTGCCCCCAGTCCCTTCCTCTCCCTCCATGTGACCATCCTGGTACTTCCCCGTGTCGTTCCCGAAGGTGTGGACCTACCTGATGTTTTATTTCTGCATAATAGTAAAATTTTTAAAAAATGACTTCCTTTTTTGAACTAGGATCTAAGATCACTGTCTATGCAATATCATAGTAAATTAAGCAAAAGAATCAAGCAGTTCCCTTCTTCCTAATTCCC
>NW_012115267.1:902938-904272 GCF_000951035.1 Colobus angolensis palliatus
ACCTCAGTTGAAAATGCAGAAATCACCGGTCTTCTGTGTCGCTCGCGCTGGGAGTTGGAGACTGGAGCTGTTCCTCTTCGGCCATCTTGCTCTGCCCCGTACAAGCGGCCTTTTCTTATCAAACACCATCCCTTCCTCACCCTCTGTATTTTAAAATTCTGGGGTCAGTGAAAAATTCTCCATTGTGACGAATTCATCTCACGCCACTGCTTTTTAAAAATATTTTATCAAGTTCATACTAATTTGTGTGCTATTAGACATACATGGCCTGTTTATCTGGTGATATAAAGGCTACAAACTTCATCCTGCTTTTTATGAAAGGCAACTGCAATTGGTCTTAAATGTCTTTATGTCAAAACCATGTTACTGCCGAAATTCCTGTGCAAAGTCATCACGGTACTTTTGAGAATAGTGACAAACAGCAAGTAACTGGAATTTAGTGGGGAACTTGCTTGAATGGGAACTCTCCAGTATATAGGCAATAATCCAAGATTTTAAAAGGGAATTTTGAAATGCAGTAACTCAGCCTTCCCCTCTATTATTATTAGTACTTCCTAAAAAAGGAGAAAGCTTAGCTCAACAATTTTCAAACCACCCCCACCTTTTTTTTTGGTAATTCTGTAACACACGATCTGCCAAAAATCAGAATGAACTTCCTTCTTCAGTCTCAGAACTCCCACCACTCCCCACATATCGGAGCACAGACAGATGCGGAATCGCTGCAGGAGAAACGTCAACCATCAGGAAATGAGAGTGACACATGCCCACTTCCTGTACATTCAAGGGTCAGTCCATTAAGAAACCACATGTTAGAATGTGGGTCGCATTCCAGTAATGCCTCAAGGTAAAACATTTTCATACGATGACCTGTTGAATTTTCTTGGTCTTTTACACAAAAATCAGTAGATAAACTGGCAGGTTATCAAAGAGCCTTCAGTTTGGTGGAGGAGGGAGTTGCTCTAAAGCTCTTTGGAAGGAGAAAGAGAAGCATTCTGCAGGATCCCTACAAATGAAACGCAACCAGCAAGCTGTCATTTGTCCAGAGCTCACGCTCCCTGGGAATTGGAATATTCGGTCTCACCCTGAAGAGTAGCTGGACAGAGACAGGAATTCACAAATAAAAGCTTTAAAAGATGATGCGTTCTACGTGCTTCCTACCTTGCCCACCGGAAGTATACGTTTGCCCTGTGTTTTGACTCCTGATGTCAAGGCTCAGTACCCCTGAAATATCTAGGGTCTAATTAGGCTGCCATGAAGAAGTTCTAAAGGAAGAGCTCTCCAAGCAGCTCCAGCTCCTCTCCACCATCCAGGAAATAGGGGGCTGGCAGTGGGAG
>NW_012115267.1:905375-909339 GCF_000951035.1 Colobus angolensis palliatus
TTTCGGGGTGAAGAAAACGTACTAAAATTAGATTGTGGTGATGGTTGTATAAATACAACTCTGTAAATACATCAGTAATCATTGCATGGGCGAGTTTTCTGGTATGGAAATTATACATCAATAAAGCTTTTAAAAATGTATCTGTCACAATCAGTATCCTTGAGGAGATCAGAATTTTTCAGAGCAACCCAGGCAAATCTGCTACTAGGTGAATGTTCACCTCATCTTAAATGCAGATATCCTTGAAAATCAACTCAAGATATTCAAAGCATGGAAATTACTCACATTTCTATCTGATAATCAGCAAAGGGGACAAGAAGCCACTCAGCTCCTGTTTCTCCCTGGAGGGGGAGGTGCAGAAGGCGAGGCATCCTGTTCCTGAAACCTCTTCCCCATGAAACGCTGGTGGAGACCTCAACCACCAATCCACTGAGACAAGTTATAAGAGTAAATCATGTTCTCAAAAAAAAAAAAAAAATCACTACCTACTCCTTATTCTCTGTCTCTCCCCATGGGGGAATAAAACATCCAGAAATTTTTAAAAATTAGAAATAGAAAAGCTTGGAATTCATTTAAAAAGGCCAATCAGATAACAGTCATCTATGGTTTCTTCTTTATAAAGAAAGCATTGCAGCACCTTTAGTCAAAGGCAGTTAAATGACAAGTCTCTGATGTGACCAATAAAGGAGAGGGGTAAACCAGTCAAAGAAGAGCTTGGAATGTCTTTTTAAAAACCACCATAAGATCTAGGTCAGCCACCTAAGCCCCACACCGGCCAGCAAGCACCTAGGGTGATGATTCTGGTGTACCTAGGAGCCTTCTGGTGGGCACCATCATCCCGGCATCATGACCGACAGCCGTCCCATCACTCTCAATCCTCTCGTGATTTGAACAGTAAGTGATATGTTCACCTTATCTGAGAGTGGCAGGGACTGTGCTGAGGCTGAGAGCAGACAGCATGGACAGTTTTGCCTTTGGGCTGCACAGCAGGTATTGACCACAGAGCAGTCTTAAGGCCCCACTGGCCAGGGAGCCCACCCTTAGAGGCATGGACTGGAAAACTGAGCCATCAGGAAGTCGTGTACACATGTTAGACTCCTCTGGGGGGCTTCTTTTGTTTTTTAATGACTCATGCCTGGTCCCTTCCCTGAGAAATTCTAACTTAACATGTCTGATTAAGAAAGTCTGACCTTGGCCAGGGATGGTGGCTCATGCCTGTAATCCCAGCATTTTGGGAGGCTGAGGCAGGTGGATCACTTGAGGTTAGGAGTTTGAGACCAGCCCAGCCAACATGGTGAAACCCCGTCTCTACCACAAAAATACAAAAAATTAGCCAGATGTGGTAGCGTGCGCCTGTAGTCCTAGCTACTCAGGAGGCTGAGGCAGAAGAATCACTTGAACGCTGGAGGTGGAGGTTGCAATGAGCTGAGATTGCACCACTGCACTCCAGCCTGGGTGACAGAATAAGACCCTTTGTCAAAAAAAAAAAAAAAGCCTGACCTCTATGGTGACCTCCTTAAGTTACTTTGGCTGGAGTTGAAAGCCAGTGCAATAGCCCCGGACTTCCAATGTCTAGTGCCTGCTGAGACTCCAAGTCTCAGGTTCAGGCCCAAGCTGTGTTGACTTAACTACCTTCTTTGCCAGCTATCCTCATGGATCACCCCAGATCTCCCGCTTCCAATCCACTGTCATCTGCCCATGAATGGGACCTTCCCCAGAGGCTGGTCCGGCCTCCGCATGGTTTTTGTTTTTGTTTTGTGTTCATGGATGTAAACTGTGCGTGGCTTAAGGCTGCGAAGGTGGGGGAACACTGGGCAGCTTGAGCGCAAGCTTCACATGTACGTGTGCTTTCCTATAAAGTCACACAAGAGATCATTTACCCCTTGCGGCTGCACTAAAATATGGTAATTTCCAAGAAACGTCTTGCCAGGAATATGAAACTTTCCTATTTGGAGAACATTCCTTCATTTAGAGTTGAGAATTATATTGCAAAGCTGTCATCCATTTCATGAGACTTTTTTTTTTTAACCTATTTCAAAATAAAATGATTCTGATCGCTAGGTCAAAAGTGGTTGAATCCCTAAAGAGGCTCCCTCAGCATCTAGATGTCGGCCGCCACGTACCGCAGCCTATCCAAGCCTTTAAGGCTGCTTGTTCGTTCGGGTTCAATATGCTGCTGAGAGAGAAGCTGCTAACATTTTTTTTCAGGTTGGTATAAATGTGGTCTTTCTGTGGCAGTACAAGAAGCCCAAGGGAAAACACTGATAAAACTGGCTCAGCGCTGGGAAGGCTTCTCGTACAAATGGGTATTTTAACTCCTGCCTCTACTGCACCTATTCGATGGCATGTGGCTACGGCAAAACAATAGGCTCATGTTTCTCTTGGCTCTGGAAAGTTTAGGATATTTAATTTTTGTTTCTTCTGTTTCATGCCTTGCTGGTTCTGTAATATCCCCTTGAGCTTTAAGAACTTACAGGGTATTAAAAAAAAAAAAAAAGAGAGAGAGGAGAGAAGAAAAAGAAAACACATAATATCCCCTTATCCATCCTCACCCAGGTGTATCTGAAAGAAAGGGACCAATGTGCACAATTTCAAAGAAATTAAAAAAAAAAAACAAATTTCTGTTTGATATGTTCAGGACAGAGGATTATTCTGGTTACTAGTAGGCTGGTGCAAAAGTAATTCCACAATTACTTTTCTCACAACTACTTTTGCACCAACCTACTAATGGTTACTCTATAGTCCTATTTTAATATTTAAGAAGCACTTCAAGATTCACAGTGTCTTAGGGTCAGTGATAAACTAAACTATGCACATGATGGTTAAACAGTACTCTGAACACAAGAGCATTAGATAAGAGTTTCCCTTGGGTGTTCAGTGATATTTTCCGGCAAAGACAGATTAAGGATGTTCTATGTAATGAGTTTCCCAGTTTGGAGAAACGGGGCACTGAGCCGGGTGCCCCCTACTTCTACTGCAGCAGCTAATGAATGAGAATGCCACTGGGAACCCTCGCTTTGCAAGGAGCACACCAAAGGCAGGGCAGCTGCCATGTGAGGGCCAAGTCACGGACACCTGTCACACTGCCTGGAATGCGGCCAGAGAGCAAGTTTCCCAAGAGGAGATGACAGGTCACAATTCCCAAAGGCACACTTTCCGACCTCCCTAAAAAAAAAAAAGGCTTAGATACATATATAATTTTTTTCATTAAAAAATTCCATGTGGCCAGCTAGGAAGAAAAAGTCAAGTTTGCTGCATGGATATGAATACCGTGCTGGAGAAATCATGGTGCTGACATCACGCAGATAATGAGACCTGACCCGAGAAGACTGTGGCTGCTGCTTCTCAGGATCTGAGGTAAACAGGCATCTCATCTCAGCTTAAAAGTGGCCTATTTGTTTCTTAATACAAGCAAAACAAAACAAAAAACAAAAAAACACATACACAAAACCCAAACAAATAGGATGAGTGTTATCTAGAATAGTAACCTAATGTTCCATCCAAAACATACTTTGCACGTGTACATTCTCTGTCTTCAAGTCCATCTGGGGGCAAGGTGGTGGCAAACTGCACAGCCCTTGATTTTCAAGGACTGACTCAAAAATTAGAACCATGCAACAAAAAACAATCTATTACTGACTTTCTGCAGGCTGTGCTCATGGAATGGGCCTGCGCTGTTTTTGGATGTGAGAGCCAACTTAATTCTTCAATGACAGAGTTAAGACTGCCCATCAAAAAAATAAGTTCTTTTGTAACCCCAGCACTTTGGGAGGCCAAGACGGATGGATCACGAGGTCAGGAGATCAAGATCATCCCGGCTAACAGGGTGAAACCCTGTCTCTACTAAAAATACAAAAAAATTAGCTGGGCGAGGTGGCGGGTGTCTGTAGTCCCAGCTACTCAGGAGACTGAGGCAGGAGAATGGCGTGAACCCGGGAGGCGGAGCTTGCAGTGAGCCAAGATC
>NW_012115267.1:909684-926161 GCF_000951035.1 Colobus angolensis palliatus
GTATCTATGGGGCCGGGATCAGGAGCCAGGTCCGGGGGCCAGAGGGACTTTGGGAACTCACTTGGAACAGGGGCTGATCACAGTCGGCGTGGGTGGGTAAACCAAGGCAACATTCACTCGTTCGCTGCCGTTCTTGGGGCAAATGATCTCTGCCACTCCTTCTGGTCTGGGCTGACTCAGCAACTCCCCTGCAGGAGGAGAGAGAAACATGTGTTACAGAGATGTGCCCTAAAAATGGGCTCACTTTACAAAGAAAGCACTGCTTGAGGATGGAAGCAGGGGGAGAGGGGGAGAAGGGCAGAGGTGAAGCAGCAAAGGGTCTGAGAACCCATGTGCAACCAAGAACAGCAGAATTGCCTGGGCGCCGGCTCCAACGCGAACATTCTCCTCTGCGTCACCGTGGAGAAAATTCTCGTGGTCATGGCAGGAAGGCCCACACTAGACAAAGACAGCATCTGTCACTGCTCTGCTCACCTTCCTTCTAACAGACTGACTCCAGGGATCTTTATCTAGATGTCACCGACTGAGCCAGTGTCCCCAGAGTCCATGAAGCAAGGGCTGCCAAGGAGGTGTTCATAATTAGGATTTGGGGCAGATGGGACTCAAGCAGACCACAGCAACCGTTCAACAAAGCCCTGTATAAATGATCTGGAAACACAGCAGACTAAAGGTGTTAAAAAGGCAAACAGCCTAAGATGAGCCCAGCCTCCTCCGGGCAAGGGGACTGCCCTGATAGGTATGTGTGAAGTGGATGCACCAACACAACACTATCTAGACACATAATTAACCTAATGGATCACCACAGTACCTAAAGGAAGGCTATTACTCCGCATGCCCAGGATGTAATCTCTCTTCAACTAGATCACTAAGTCTCTAAAAGCAGTGATGACTTCCATTCTCTCATCCACATACCCAGGGCACCGTGCCCTTTCTCAGAGAGTACTCAGGAAACAGCTCCTGGCTGAAGATGGGACACGTTATTGTTCAAACTGCCCTACTTAAACCCAGGAACTAAATTTTTTGTTGTTGTTTTTGAGACAGGGTCTTGCTTTGTCACCCAGGCTGACGTGCAGTGGACTGACTAATCACAGCTCACTGCAGCCTCAATCTCCCAGGCTCAGTCGAGTAGCTGGGACCACAGGTATGCAGCACTACATCTGGCTAAATGTTAACCTTTTCCTTTATTTTTGTAGAGACGGGAGTCTGGATATGTTTCCCAGGCTGGTCTCAAATTTCTGGCCTCAAGCAATCCTCCCACCTCAGCCTCCCAAAGTGCTGGGATGACAAGTGTGAGCCACCATGTCTGGCTTCTAGAAAGTCAATTAACTAAATCAAGGATGTGAAATGTACGCCAACTGGGCAAAGACACTACTACAATTAAAACTTCAACTCTATGCACCAACCACTTCTACTGCTGACTTGAAATTCTAGAGACTCTAGGCCGGGCGCAATGGCTCACGCCTGTAATCCCAGAACTTTGGGAGGACGAGGCGGGTGGATCACAGGGTCAGGAATTCGAGACCAGCCTGGCCAATATGGTGAAACCCCATCTCTACTAAAAATACAAAAATTAGCCAGGCGTTGGTGGCAGGTGCCTGTAGTCCCAGCTACTCAGGAGGCTGAGGCAGGAGAATCGCTTCAACCTGGGAGGCGGAGGTTGCCGTGAGCTGAGATTGTGCCACTGCCCTCCAGCCTGGGTGACAGAGCGAGAATCTGTCCCAAAAAAAGAAAGAAAGAAAAGAAAAGAAAAAAAAGAAATTCTAGAGACTCCAAAGAACAGCAGTCCCCTCATCCCTGGGAGATGTGTTCCAAGCCCCCAGTGGATGCCTGAAACTGCGGACAGTACCAAACACTATACAGGCTATGTTTTTGCCTATAAGTAGATACCTATGATAAAGTTTAATTTAAAAATTAAGCACTGTAAGAAATTAACAACAATAAATAGGACAATGATAATAATATACTGTATTAATAATTAAAGTTATATGAATATGGTCTCTCAAAATATATTATGATGCTGCATTCACATGTATTTGGACCACAGTCGATGGCAGGTAACTGAAATCACAGCAAGTGAAACCATGGATAAGGGGACCACTGTATCTGCTGACATACCATGATATGCAATTCCTTTGCCTCAAAGTACTGTATTTCCGGCTGGGCATGGTGTTCACACCTCTTAATCCCAGCACTCTGGGAGGCCGAGGTGGGTGGGTGGCTTCAGCCCAGGAGTTTAAGACCAGCCTGGCCAACATGGTGAAACCCAGTCTCCACTAAAAATACAAAACTCAGCCAGGCGTGGTGGCGGGTGCCTGTAATCCCAGCTATTCGGGAGTCTGAGGCATGAGAATCACTTGAACCCGGGAGGCGGAGGTTTCAGTGAGCTGAGATCGGGCCACTGCACTCCAGCCTGGGTGACAGAATGAGACTCCGTCTCAAAAAGCAAAACAAAACAAAAATACCGTATTTCTAAATGTCTCATCCCCCGCAAAGCCCACACTGACAGCGCGTGCCCATGTCAGCACCGGGCTGGCAGTTTTAAATGTACACCTCGTTTAATCTTCACAATGTCCCTAGATGGGCTTATTCTCATTTTACAAATGAGGATGCTAATGCTCAGGGAGGTTACGCAACGTACCCAGAGTCAGGAGCTAACCAGTGGCAGACTTGGGATGTGAACTTGGGAACCCACTTCGGAGGCCCTTACTCTTTGCCCCTAGGCTAATGCCTCCTCCCAAAGCAAGGACTGCTTCTTTATGCCAGAACTCATCTTTCCTAAATGAGCAATCTAAAAACACTATTTTTAATTAATAAACTAAGCGGCATACTTTTATGAAAGACATTAATTTCCTGATGTGAACATTTTTATATAGTGTCACGCAATACTAACTGAATGTAATTTGAGTTCCTTAACTAAACTCCCGTAAACAGCAAACTGCTACAAAAGTTAATTTAGCATCATTAGCTTGTAGCATGGATATGTGGATATCAGAACTGTGCTTCAACCACCAGCTAGGAAAAGATCCCCAAATATAAAAATGCAAGCTCAAAATGTAAACGTTAAATGCTTATCAAAGTAATAAAATGAACCCAAGTAACAGCATGTTCCAGCTAGACTGGAATCTGGAAGGCGTCCAGTCCAAACATCAATTAGTAAGTCAGAAGCTCGCTGAGTTTAACAGATTTGCTCCAAGTCCCACAGAGAGCTGCACGTCTGTAAACCAACCCACCCACCATGCACCACAGGAGCTAGGACTCCAACGAGAAGGTGCTGTGGGCATTCCGGTCTCTTAACACCCTTACTTCTGGGGCTGCCCTCACCTAGCTCCTTGCCTGGTATTTTCACGTTCTACTTTTGTCCGAAAATCATCCACAGGGCTTGAACACAGATGGGGCCTCTTTGGTTCCCCGGAAAACTCTCTCCTGGTTGGAAGTCCACCCAGGCCCCAGCTCCACCTGCTTTTATCTGCCTAGGCAGTCAGAATAACAACTGTGGATGGATGCCAAGTCCCTGTCCTCAGCACCCGTCCCTGGCGCCAGCCTGGTGCAGCGGGCTTCTTGGCTAGTATATCACAGCTTGCGGTGGTCAGATCATTTTGCCAGAGAATTTGAAATAATAGGCTGGGGGCGGTGGCTCACGCCTGTAATCCCAGCACTTTGGGACGCCAAGGTGGGCGGATCACAAGGTCAGGAGATCGAGACTATCCTGACCAACTGGTAAAACGCCGTCTCTACTAAAAATACAAAAATTTAGTGGGGCGTGGGGGCACACGCCTGTCGTCCCAGCTATTCGGGAGGCTAGGGCAGAAGAATCATTTGAACCTTGGAGGTGGAGGTTGCAGTGACCCGAGATTGCGACACTGCACTCTAGCCTGGACAACAGAGTTAGACTCTGTCTCAGAAAAAAAAAAAGAAGAAGAAGAAGAAGAAAGAATGTACAGCAGACTATTAAGCCTCAATTATCAACTCCAACTGTAGCCTAGACTCTCAGTGTCACACAGAGCCAGGTAACTGGTTTTGTTTAGGTCTTATCTCTAGCAGCACTGCCATCCATGGAAACAGAGCATGAAGGTGGAAGGCATTGAGAAGTTTCACACATGTGAAAAATTCCCTTGATGTTAACAAGTACCGAGCAAGAAGAAGAACAGTCCATCATTTCCAGCGCGTCTGTATCCTCCAACAACCTACTACGTGGCGCCAGTATCCTTAGGGTTTAAGAAATGTGCACAGTTCCTAGATGAAGAACATAAGAAAAACAGCTTTTTCCTTTCAAAATGATCTTAATTCAAATATGAAGAATGGTTTATGTGTGTGCTATCTAGCAAAATCATTCTCACATTTAACACAAACTTGATCTTCAAAATAAAGTGATTACTTCACTGAGTAACTAACGACGGAGACCTTACTGTGTGTGAGGACTGAAGAAGATGCAGGGGTCTGAGAGTTTAGGGCACAGCCTCCACCATGGAGGATCCCAGTGTCCACAAGGAGGCCAGGTGTGCAAAGAACTGCAGTCCTGTACGATGAGGTCCCAAGGAAATGTACATGAGATGCTGGAGGAGTCAGGAGAAAGAGAGATTCACACTGATTCACAGGATGGGGAAAGACTTCAGAGTGGGCAACACTCAGCCAAAGAACCCGGCAACTTTCGTTATCAGAATGGAGAACAATGCATGCATTGTACCTTACCATCATACTGTAATGTATGTCAAACTGCAAAACAAACCTAAGTTAACCCAGGAGGAAGAAAAGATGACCACAGCAGCAACTGACATTTAGCGAGTACTTTTTATCGGCTGATGCTGTATATGTACCATCCCCGTCTTCACGACAACACCAGAAGGTAGGGACAACTATTATCCTCATTATAAACAGAAGAGGAAATTGAGGCTCAGATGCAAGAGGCAATTTGCCAGTGGTCACAGGAAGAAGTGGCCCTGCTGAACTTCGACAGCAGGACTGACTAAACTCATCACTACCAGATATCCTGTGTCAAGGATATCGTGATGTTTACATTAGGTAATACATATACATGAAACATACTAAACACAGTATCTGGCACCTAGTAAGTTCTTGACACTATTACTGTAGTCACGAGAAGATTCTCTAAAGGCTTCCTCTTCTAAATATGCAAAGAGTTCATACACGCACATGTGAGGACACGGCAGGAAGACGCCGTATGTGAATCAGAAAGCCCTCACCAGATACCACATCTGCTGGTGCCTTGACCAACCTCCCACACTGTGAGAAATAGATTGCGGTTCCTTATAAGCTATCCAGTTATAAGTAATGCAGGGTAGGGTACGGAGCAGCTCCTTGGACGGTGGAGAAGCTTGCTGGGCTGCCCTAGGCCAGACTGTCCATGATCAGCTGGCCAAAGCTAGCAGGCAGGCGACTGTCCTCTGGGTGCCAACAAAATTCCCTGGGAAGCTATCTTGGGGGGTGAGGGAGCAGGCTGTGCGGAAAGCAGCCTATAGAACTTTCTGGGAAATATGATGAGGCACCAGCTGTGGTCCCTGGAAGGCCACCCACATGGGATGCTGAATTCATGAGGAAGGCAGTTGGCAAGCCCTTAAAGGGGCGGAGTTGCTGCTGAACCTGCGAGGGACCTACCCAAGGTATCCAGGCTATCGGTGGATTCGGCAACAGTCTTCCTGCTGAGCCACTAACAAGTCAGCTGGGATACCCACAGGTATATTCCAGCACTAAGCCACATACACTCTTAGGTGGTTTTGGGGATTCAAAGAGTGGTTTCCCAAAACTGTAGGGATGCTGCATTCTTCCTGTGAACAACGTTTGCTCTTGGCTCAATTACGGAGTCAGCCCTCCTTATCAGTGAGTTTTGCATCCATGGATTCAACCAACTGCAGGTCAAAAAAAAAAAGTTTTTAAATTGTATCTGGGCTGAATGTGGTGGCTCATGCCTATAATACCAGCACTTTGGGAGGCTGAGGGGTGGGGGCAGATCATTTGAGGTCAGGAGTTCAAGACCAGCCTGGCCAACATGGTGAAACCCCATCTCTACTAAAAATACGAAAATTAGCCAGGCGTGGTGGTAGGCACCTGTAATCCCAGCTACTTGGGAGGCTGAGGCAGGAGAATTGCTTGAATCCGAAAGGCGGAGGTTGCAGTGAGCCGAAATCGCGCCACTGCACTCCAGCCTGGGCAACGAAGCAAGACCCTGTCTCAAAAAAAAAAAGAAAAATTCCATCTGTACTGAACATGTATAGACTTTTTTCTCATCATTACTCCCTAAACAATATAGTATAACAGCTATTTACAGAACATTTGTATTGTATTAGTTATTACAGGTAACCTAGAGATGATTTAAAGTATAAGGGAGAAGGCTGGGAGCAGTGGCTCATGCCTATAATCCCAGCACTTTGGGAGGCTAAGGCGGGCAAATCACCTGAAGTCACAAATTAGAGACCAGCCTGGCCAACCTGGTGGAACTCTGGCTCTACTAAAAATACAAAACTTAGCCGGGTAGCGTGGCACATGCCTGTAATCCCAGCTACTTGAGAGGCTGAGGCAGGAGAATCATTGGAACCCGGGAGGCAGAGGTTTCAGTGAGCTGAGATTATGCCATTGCATTCCAGCCTGGGCGACAGAGTGAGACTGTCCAAAACAAAACAAAACAAAAAAAACCATATATATATATAAAATAAAATAAAGCATAAGGGAGGATGTTTGTGGGTTATGTGCAAATACCATGTCACTGGCTATCAGGGACCCGACCAATCAAAGACTTTGGTACCCATGGGTGTCCTGGAACCAATGGCCCACAGATATCATTCCTTTTCAAAACGACTCAAACTGATAGGGTCACTTGATAATGGAATATATCCTAAGGTATGGTTCCAACGACAGCTACAAAAACTTACACAGTCACAAATTATGACCCTCTCCTAGAACTGTGTTTTCATTTTCAGCACGTCTCTCTGCAACTCTTCAAAATGTAGGAATCCACTGAGTTCTGCGCAATTTAACAATGTAAGGAAATTTCCATTTCCAGGCATTTGTGGAATTCTCAAGTACGGTTTTGATTCTGAATGCTGAGACTTCTTTAAAAATAAACATTAAAAAGAAACCCAACACTCAGAAACACCTAGCTTCAGTGCCTTGAAGCTGTGGAAACCATTTGTGAAGTCTTATCAGTCACAGAGTACAATCGGCAGGGCAAACCAAACCAGGCCAGTTGGGGCCTCTCAGAGATGCCCTTAAGTCAGAATGCCCTCAGCACCTATCTTCAGCGAGTATTCATGGCCTGGTCACTAGGCAACACTAAACAAACTCAATGTCAACACTTGACTTCCACTTCTTCCAAATATCCTCCAAAGTGGCCACGGTTACAGGCAGAAGGAAGAAAAAAGGCCCCACTCTTGATTACTTCTGTGACTCACACAATGGTTCTCAGATTCTCCCAATGAATAACACCAGGGAAGCCGTGCCAGGCCCACACGCTGGGCATGGATGATGGGCGCCTTTCAGTTTTCCTTTCATGGCAGGTACTCCACCTGGAGCCCATGAGCTCAGCTTTTCCTTGTTTAGTGCAAGTCCTGGCAGAAGACAATCGTCCTGACAGTAATGTTTGCTTGCTAATTACATAAAGCTTTTTAAAAATTATTTTTTGGTTTGAAAGATAGGAGGGAGAAGTAGATGATTAAATGATCTCAGGCTTGCTAAACCAAGAAGAGCTGCATTTGGTCCAAGGGCCCCCTGAGGGATCATCAGTCAGGTCTCTTTGAGATCAAAAAGCTGTGGCCTCAGATCACAACACCCCTTCCAATGCATCTGGCAAAAGTTCAACCACAGAAAATCAAGGGGAAAAAACTGCTATTAAAATTACTTTTCAAATCTCTACCAAAGTTTAGTCTCTTTCCTCACATTACAAGCTTATACAGTTGACCCTTGAACAATCAACACCCCAAGCAGTCAAAAATCCATGTATCATTTCTGACTACCCCAAAACTCAACTACGAAAAGCCTACTGTTGACTGGAAGCCGTATCAATAATGTAATCAGTTGATTAGCAGATATTTTGTGTGTCACATATAGTATGTGCTGTATTTTCACAATAAAATAAGCTAGAAAAAAGAAAACACTATTAAGACAATCATGAGAAAGAATATATTTACTATTCAGTAAGTGGAAGTGGACCATCATAAAGGTCTTCCTCATCAGTCTGTACATTGAGGAGGCCGGGGAGGAGGGGGAAGAGGAGGGGTTGGTCTCGTTGTCTCAGGGGTGGCAGAGGTGGAAGAAAATCCTTCTGTAAGTGAAGCTGCATAGTTCACACTCCTGTGTGTTCAAGGGTCAACTGTATTTTCCTTTCATAATAACCTTTTGTTCGGAGGGTTTTTTTTTTTGTTCTGTTTTTTGAGATGGACTCTGGCTCTGTTGCCCAGGCTGGACAGCAGTGGTATGATCTTGGCTCACTGCAACCTCCACCTGCCGAGTTCAAGCAATTCTCCTGCCTCAAGACTCCCAAATAGCTGGGACTACAGGCGTGCACCACCATGCCTGGCTAATTTTTGTATTTTCAGTAGAGACAGGGTTTCGCCATGTTGCCCAGGCTGGTCTCTAACTCCTGTGACCTCAGGTGACCCGCCCACCTTGGCCTCCCAAAGTGCTGGGATTACAGGCGTGAGCCACTGCACCCGGCCTCTTTGGGGGTTTGTTTTGTTTAAAAACACTTCATACACATCCAAACCTCTGTAGCATTCTTCCCTACGTCTTCCTCATGCCTGCTTATTTGCAATTCCTCTTCCTCCTGCATTCTGTTTCTAACACCTGCAACAGAAGGAGAGCCCATCTCCCCTCCTCCAGGCCACTCCTCCTCCGAGACGCCCATCTGCTGCAAAAGCGTCAGGGTCTTGGCATCTCCAGAGTCCCCTGGAGTTTCCTTCCCCAAGTGTCCATTACAACACTGGGATGACAGGCCAGGTGGAAACTTCAGGAGGATTCCACTTTGAAGTGTGAGGCTCTACCAGACACAAAATAAATATTCCTCAGGGCCAGAATAAACATCCAGGGCCAACAAGTGAACCTGGCTTACGTGGCATGTATTAAAAATGTAGGAGAAATTTCCCCAGGGAGGTTGCAGGAAGCTGAGTCACCTACTAAGAAGGGCTTTATTTTTGGTTCTAAAAGACAGAACAATAGCAAAGTAAAATATTGTTCTATATCAAAGTTCTTTAAACTTACTGTTCTCAGCATCTTCATCAGTCCCAGATGAATCCTGATACTATACAAATTGCAGTAACACAAGAACAATAGATGATTTCTTTAGATTTTGTACGAGATTTCTCTGGAATTTCTAAAAATCCTAGAAAGGGGCCAGGTCCGGTGGCTCATGCCTGTAATCCCAGCACTTTGGGAGGCCAAGGCTGGCAGATCACTTGAGGTCAGGAGTTCAAGACCAGCCTGGCCAACATGTTGAAACCCCGTCTCTACTAAAAATACAAAAATTAGCCAGGTGAGGTGGTGCACAACTGTAATCCCAGCTACTTGGGAGGCTGAGGCAGAAGAATCTCTCTTGAACCCAGAGGCAAAGGTTGCAGAGAGCCGAGATGGTGCCACTGCACTCCAGCCCTGGGGACACAACCAGACTCTGTCTCCAAAAAAAAAAAAAAAAGAAAGAAAACCTAGAAAGGAACCATGGGCTATCACCTGAAGCTTAAATGAGGTGGTTTGATGATGTTGGGGGATATAGAAAAATCATTCCCCAAAATACAGCACCTGAGTGCGCTGGGCGCTTTTGAAAGCTGAGCGGCCTCAGAAATAAGCCTCAGAATGAAGGTCCCTCTAACCTCGTCTTGTGCCTTCCCAAACCCCAAGGGCAGGGACTATTTCTCAAATGTCCTTATCTGACCAAGAAAGCTTACCAAAAGAAACATAAAAGCTTTCTAAGCCCTCCCTGGAATCTCATTATCTCAGAAAAAAAGCCTGACGAATGTGATCACACCTGACAGACTTTTTCCCAAGATAAAGTCTGCCTCTCAGGCCCATTCAGATTCCACAGAGAATCACTTACAAGTTCATTTCGGTCTCTGTGGTCCATTCATTCTCCCTAATCATCACTTACTGCCTCTCAAAAGAACTGTCTACATTCTCATCTCTTCCCCCTACTATGAAAAAGGGTATAGCTTCTGTATCCTACTGTGATTCCCCTCGAATGTTAATACATTTATTTGCCTTAGTAACCTTCTTATTCTTATTAACTTGCCTTTCATCAGCTGATTTTCACTGAACATTCCGAGAGCAGAGGGAAAGTTTTCCCTGCACCCCTACAATGAAAAGAAAGCATCTGCGTGGATGGCACGCACTTAAAACCTCCCCATCCACAAGAAGTGGCCAGGGCTGGTGTGAAAGGTGGAGACTAATTCATGGAAGTGAATTAATAGTGGGACATACTGTGAGAAGCTGAAATTTCCGAGGTCAATGTTGCAAAGGAGAGCTAAGGAATTCTACATTATTCTCTTAATAACAATAAAAAAAAAGTCAAATGAACTGGAACTTGTCATTCATCTGTATGTATCACTATATATAGTGATATATTTAGATATACAGTGGTCCCCATAATCTGTGGTTTTTGCTTTCAAAGGTTTCAGCTACCAGTCATCAATCTGGGTCTGAAAACATTAAATGAAAAACTCCAGAAATAAACAATCATCAGTTTTAAATCGAGCACTGTTCTGAGTAGCATGATGAAATTTCGAGCTGTCCAGCTCCACACCCCCCAGCACCGTGAACCCACCTTCACCCAGGGTCCCCACACTGTAGATGCTCCCCTGGGAACCCTCCTTCGCCCAGTGTCCCCACACTGTAGACACCCGCCCCCCCCCCCCCCCGGCCCCGCTTATCACTTAGGCACTTTCTCGGTTATCAGATCCACTGTCAAAGTGTTGCAGTGCTTAATATATCACCCTTATTTTACTTCATAATGGCCCCAAAGTGCAAGAGTAGTGACGCTGGTGATTTGCATCTGCCAAAGAGAAGCTGTTAAGTGCTTTAGTAAAAAGCTGAAAGGTCTTGACTTAATAAGGAAACAAAAAAAAATTGCCTGCTGAAATTACTACAGCTACAGTGAGAATGAATCTTCTGTGAAACTGTGAAAAAGGAAAACTAAATCCGTGCTAGTTTTGCTGCTGCACCTCAAACTGCAAAAGGTGTGGTTATAGCACCTGCTAAGTGCTTAGTTAAAATGAAAAAGGCATGACATTTGTGGGCGAAAGACATGACAGGAAACATTTTCCAACTGATGGCAACTGGGTTTGGTACCATTCGTGGTTTCAGGTAACCAATGGGGGGCTTGGAAAGTATCCCTCGCAGATAAGGGTTGGGGGAACGACTCTATAGCAAGAGTCCTCAGCGCTGGGGCCATGGACTGGTACAGGTCCATGGGCAGCACAGAAGGAGGTGAGTGGCAAGTGAGCAGGCAAAGCTTCATCTGTTTACAGCCACTCCCCATTGCTCAAATTACCGCCCGAGCTCCATCTCTTGTCAGATCAGGGCAGCATTAGATTCTCATAGGAGCGGGCAAACCCCATCGTGAACTGCATATGTGAGGGATCTAGGTTGCGCGCTCCTTGTAAGAATCTGACGCTTAATGATTGGTCACAACCATCACCACGAGATAGGACCAACCAGACGCAGGAAAACAAGCTCAGAGCTCCCACTGATTCCACATTATAGTGAGTTGTATAATTATTTCATTATCTCTTACAATGTAATAATAATAGAAATAAAGTGCACTATAAATGTAATGCCCTTGAGTCATGGTGAAACCATCCCACAAACCCCAGTCTGTGGTGCCAACCAAGGCTGGAGACAGCTGCTCTACGGTGATAAGAGACATACAGTGAGATGCGCACACACCCTGTCCTTCTTGCTCTATAATGGCCCTACATGTAAGTATGACCTTAAGAAAACGTGCACAAGGACTTACACTATCCTCTCCTCACTGACCCTTAAAAGGTCTGACACCATCGGACCCAAGTCAAAGCTGCCTCTTACTGCCACTCACTCGTCCCACCACGCCTCCCTGCAGATGCGTGTGCCACTTGGCTCCATTTTGCTCGCTAAGGGTTCATATAAATACAAATCCACCCAAGAAAGGAAAACTATTTCCCCTTTTCCTGCTCTGGATAAAGTTCCAGCAGACTTGGCTAAGGATGAGACAAGCTTCACAGATCAAAGAGAGTTGGGGAGAGGGAGACAGGGAGGAGCAGAGTCCAAACCTAGCTCAGCCCTCTCCTCTCACAAAACGCAGGTCAAGATTATAAAAAGCCCACAGTGCTGCACTGAAGTGCTTTCAAAAGGTTACTCTTTATTTTGATAGCCTGTCACCCACTTCTTACTGGAAAATGGTTCCAGGCTCAGAGAAGTTACTGCAGACGGCACAAAAGCATTCAGACGACAACGTTCTCCTCCCAACATTCATTTTCCTTTCAACAGAAAATAAGAGGAGAGGAACCTTTATGACCTGAAATTATAAACACTAGCCCCCAAGGACCTTATCAAAATCCACCTGACTTTGAAGTACTAAGGGGAATCATGTGAAGTCCTTATTAACGATCAGAGGCCAGGCTGGGCGTGGTGGCTCACGCCTGTAACCCCAGCACTTTGGGAGGCCGAGGCGGGAAGACTGCTTGAGAGCAGAAGTTCGACACCAGCCTGGCCGACGTGGTAAAACCCCATCTCTACTAAAAACACAAAAAATTAGCCAGTCATGGTGGCGGGCGCCTGTAATCTCAACTACTCAGGAGGCTGAGGCAGGAGAATCGCTTGAACCCGGGAGGTGGAGGTTGCAGTGAGCCTAGATCATGCAACCGAACTACAGCCTGGGTGACAAAGCAAGACTGTCTTGGGGGGAAAAAAAAAAAATGACGAGAAGCCATATAGTGTCAACTCTTGAACAACAAAGGTTTGAACCGTGCAGGTTCATTTACAGGAGAATTTTCTTCCACCTTTGCCACCTCCTGAGAGAGCAAGTCCAACCCCTCCTCTTCCTCCTCCTCAGCCTACTCAATATGAAGACGATGAGGATGATGATCTTTATGAAGATCCACTTCCACTGAATGGTAAATACATTTTCTCTTCCTATGATTTTCTAAACAACATGTTCTCTCCCCTAGCTTCGTTTATTGTAAGAGCACAGTATATAATATATATAACATACGAAATACGTGTTGATCAACTATTGATGTTATCCGTTAAGGCTTCCGGTCAACAATAGGCTATCAGTAGTTAAGTCAAGGAGTCAAATGTTAAATGTGCATGTGATTCCATGGGAGCGGGGTAGTCAATGGCCCTGAACCCCGAGTTGTTCAAGGGTCAACTGTACTTGCTTCTTGTCTCCTAACATTTCTGCAAATTCATTTTTCTCCAAGGAAGGGAGCAAGGAGGAGGAGTGAAGGTTGTGGCTGGGAGGTCTGATAGAGCTGAGTCTTCCCTGAAGGGTCCTAGGAGACAAGAGAAAACCCACAGGCTTGGAGCCAGACCCACAGGGCCTTGAGGCCAGAAGGAACCTTGAAATGGCTCAACTTCCCCTTTTGCTCATGAATAATATCTCGCGCATGCGGAAACATCTCCCACAGCACCACGGGGAGAGGATTCCAGCTGGAACGCTCTCTTAACACGAGCTTTTCTTTATCTACTCCCTACCCAAATGTCATCCGCAGAATAAAATCCAGCTGGGACTTGAGGCCATTTGAAACTCACAGCCTCTATGATGACAGGAAAAGCACTAAATTGCATGACTAATTTAAACCCAGCACTCCTAAGCCTCTTCAACCTCTGAAAAATTGTAATTGCAAACCAGAATAACTTTTTTTTTCTTTGAGACAAGGTCTTGCTTTGTCGCCCAGGCTGGAGTGCAGTGGCGCAATCACAGCTCACTGCCGTCTCTGCCTCCCAAGTAACTGGGACCACAGGCACACACCACCATACCTAATTTTTTTATTTTTATTTTTTGTAGAGCTGAGGTCTTGCCATGTTGCCCAGGCTGGTCTCAGACTCCTGATCTCAAGTGACCCTCCCACCACAGCCTCCTGAAGTGCTGGGATTGCTGGCGTGAGCTGCCATGCCTGGCCAATGCCAGCGTTATTCTCCTTTGGGTAACTAATGTCCACCTGACGCATATTAGCTAATGCTACGTCTCCTCTGCAGGGACGTAAGCTCCACAAGAGCGGGATTTTCCTTGATCACTGCTGAATCCCAGGCATCCAGAACAGTGCCAGGCACACTGCAGGCCCTAGATAGATGTTGAAGAACTAAATTCATCCATTCCTGAATCCATGCGTTGGTGTATAAACACAGAGGTCTCTCAAGCGCCCTCAGGTGTGTGGTTCAGAATCTGACACTGGCGTGGCGCAGGGTTGGGCTGCGGGGGCCAGAGTCCACACTCTCTTCTTCCACAGGGTACACCAGTGCCCGGCTAGGAAGCTTCCAGACTTCCCTGGGCAGTACCACCTTCTCCGCATGCCATCCAAGGGCAAACAAAAAACCCCCAAACCAGAAGCACTCCAGGAAGTGGTCAGCCTGCTTTGCTGTCTTACCAGATTGCTGGATCTTTTTCAAACTAAAGAGAAAACCACAACAAAGTCAAGTTCCCTTTGAGGCGATTCTAATGCCAACCTCTTACAGTATTTTCTCAATTGTGAGGATTACATGGCTCAGGGACTCTTTAGGGAAGCCCGTAAGTGTAGTGCAGCATGTCCTCTTCTGAATCGTAGTTGCAAATGGCTTCCTTTGCGAGGGGGAAGGCAGAGATACGAAGAATCATTCAGTGGTTTGGGGGTGTGGGGTAGGGGGAGACTGAAGCTGGAGTAAGATCTTAGCATCCCGCTTTTTGTCCCCCAGTCTCAGTTACTTAGACGGGCTGGTCAGTACCCTGCTGGGTCCCAAGGTGGTGGGCACACCTCTGGAGAGCTTTCTTTCTGCAGTTCTCTCCTCTGGGTCGGCTATCTAGGCCACCCTCCTGGCACCACAGCCTGGAAACTCTCAAGACAGTAAGCTGGGGCAAAGACAGGGCTTGCCTCCTTCATTTCTCATAGCTCTGGATCACTGTCCTTTGCTGCCTGATGCTCATGGTCTTGGAAATCATTACTTCATATATTTGACTGGGGTTTTTGCCCTCGGTGTGTGAATATGGTTCCTGACACTGCCTTGGCGGGAAGGGGCAGTGTGGCTACAGTCATGTTTTGCTTTTGCTTTGTGCTTGTTTTTGTCATAGGTTTTGTAGTGCTTGATACAGTGAATAAAACATAGTCAGGTCCTGTCTAATGACTTCTTTTTTGCTTTTTTGAGACAGAGTCTCGCTGTCACCCAGGCTGGAGTGCAATGGAGTGATCTCAGCTCACTGCAACCTCCACCTCCCGGGTTCAAGCGATTCTCCGGCCTCAGCCTCCTGAGTAGCTGGGTTTACAGGTGTGGGCCCAGCTAATGGTTGTATTTTTAGTAGGGACGGGGTTTCACTATGTTGGCCAGGATGGTCTCAAACTCCTGACCTCAAGTGATCCGTCCACCTCAGCCTCCCAAAGTGTTGGGATTACAGGCATGAGCTACTGCACCTGGCCTTCATATAATGACTTTTTGATCAGTGGTGGACCCCACATTTATAAGGGTGGTCCCATAACATTATAAAAGAGCTGAAACATTCTTATCACCTAGTGATGTCGTAGAGCAATGCATTATTCTCATGTTTGCAGTGATGCTGGTGTAAAAAACCTACTTCACTGCCAGTCATAAAATGCTAGCACATACAGTTATGTACAGTATATAATAACAAACGACTATGTTACTGGATTTTGTGCTTTCTAAACTATACTTTTTTATCATTCTTTTAGGGTATACTCCTACTTATTAAAAAACAAAAAAAACAAAAAAAAAAACGACTGTAAAACGGCCTCAGGCGGGTCTTCCGGGAGGTGTTCCAGAAGAAGGCATTGTTATTACAGCCTATGACAGCTCCATCACCGTCACTGTCCCTGAAGATCTTCCAGAGGGACAAGATGTGGAGGTGGAAGACAGTGACACTGATGATCCTGACCCTGTGCAGTCTTAGGCTAATGTGTGTGTGTGTGTTCATTTTAACAAAAACGTCTTAAAAGTTAAAAAACTATAAAATTTAAGTAGGAAAAACGCATACAATAAGGATATAAAGAAACAAAATATTTTTGTACAGCTGTACAATGTTTGTATTTTAAGCTAAGTGTTATTGTAAGAATCAAAAAGTTAAAAATATTAAAAGTTTTTAAAGAAAAAAGTAGTAGTAAGCTAAGGTTAATTTACTATTAAAAAATAAAGATTTAATAAATTGGATGTAGCCTAAATGTACAGAGTTGAAGTCGACAGCAGTAGTAATGTCCTGGGCCTTCATATTTACTCACACTGACTCACCCACAGCAACTCCCATTCTTTCAAGCTCCATTTATAGCAAGTGCCTTACACAAGCGTATACCACATTTTTTAG
>NW_012115267.1:926692-954791 GCF_000951035.1 Colobus angolensis palliatus
GTAGTAGGCTAGACCCTACAGCCTGGGTGCGTAGTAGGCTAGACCCTACAGCCTGGGTGCGTAGTAGACTAGACCCTACAGCCTGGGTATGTAGTAGACTAGACCATCTAGGTTTGTGTAAGTGCACTCTGTGATGTTCACACAATGACACAAGCGCCCAAGGGTGTGTTTCTCAGAACATATCCAAATTGTTAAGCAAGGAATGACTGTAGTTTCTTTTTAAATGGTAAGCCTGTCATCAAAGTTAAAAAAGTTAAGCTCTTCCAAAAATGCTGAATGAAAAGACAAGGCACGGACTGGGAGAAAATATTTGCAAAGTATATATCTGATAAAAAAGACCCGTGTACCAAATATGTTAAGAACTCTCAAAACTTAAGAAAATAAATACAAGAATTTTGTTTAATGGGTAAAGTTCTAACAGGCACCAAAGAAGGTAAACTGATGATAAACAAGAGCATGAAAAGACACTCAACGTGATGCATACTGGGGAGCTGTAAATTAAAACCACCTGACATACTACTTCATGCCTGCTAGAATTTCTTTTATTTTCTTTTTTTCTTATTTTAGGTTCCAGGATACATGTACAGGACGTGCAGGTTTGTTACACGGATAAACGTGTGCCGTGGCAGTTTGCTGCACAGATCAACCCATCATCTAGGTATTAAGCCCAGCATCCATTAGCTATTCTTCTCGATGCTCTCCCTCTCCCACCGCCCCCTACACAGGCCCCAGTGCGTGTTGTCCTCCTCCCTGTGTCCATGTGTTCTCATTGTTCACCTCCCACATATACATGAGAACATGCAGTGTTTGGCTTTCTGTTCCTGTGTTAGTTTGCCAAGGATAATGGCTTCCAGCTCCATCCATGTCCCTGCAAAGGACACGACCTTGTTCCTTTTTATGGTTACGTAGTATTCCGTGGTGTATATGTACCACATCTTCTTTATCCAGTCTATCACTGATGGGCATTTGGGCTGATTCCACATCTTTCCTTTTGTGAACAGTGATGCGATGAACATACACATGCATGTATCTTTATAACAGAATGATTTATATTTCTTTAAGTATATGCCCAGTAATGGAATTGCTGGGTCAAACGGTATTTCTGGTTCTAGGTCTTTGAGGAAGTGCCACACTGTTTTCCACAATGGTTGAACTAATTTACCTTCCCATCAACAGTGTAAAAGCGTTCCTATTTCTCCACAACCTCGCCAGCATCTGTTGTTTCTTAACTTTTTAATAACTGCCATTCCGACTGGTGTGAGACGGTGTCTCCTTGCGGTTTTGATTCGCATTTCTCTAATGATCAGTGATGTTGAGCTTTTTTTCTTATGTCTCTTGCACGCCTACTAGAATTTCTAAAATGAAAAACCCTCAGCATAATCAAGTGTTGGTGAGGACGTGGGGGAACTGGAACTCTCCTACACCGTGGGTGACATTTCCTGAAAAGTTGAAACACACACCTAGCATGTTACCCAGCTATGCCACTCCTAGATATTTACCCAACAGACAAGAAACTACACAGCCATACAAAGACTTGTAGCAGCTTCATCTGAAGTAGTCAAAAACTGGAAACTCCCGCATTTGAAGCAAGACAAGTGTCCGTTAAAAGGTCGGCAGATAAACAAATTGTGGTGTGTTCATACAATAGACTACTATCCAGGAAGAAAAAGGAATGAGCCATGGATCTAAACGCCAACATCGATGACCTGGAAATAACTATGCTGAGTAAAAGAAGCCAGACCAAAAACAGAGCGCATACTGGATGAGTCCATTAAACAAAACTCTAGAAAATGCAAGCTAACCTGGAGTGACAGGGAGCAGATCAGTGGTTGCTGGGGGTGAGGATGGGAGCCAGGAAGGAATGGAAGTGAGCAAGGAGTGAGGGTGATGGATATGTTCATCATGGGGTCTGTGGTGACGATTTTATGGGTATATGTATATCTGAAAATGTATCAAATTGGACACTTAACTATGCATTTTTCTGTGTGCCAGTTACATCTCAATTACAAACAAACAAAAACACAAAACCCTATGGTTAACCCAACACCTAAACTATCACTAAGAAATACCAATTGGGGTTACGGCATGACCATCCTCCCCAAGAAAACAAAATACTTGACAGGGTCTGAGAGGGACAAATTCCATTGACCATATCCCATGAGTTTCATGCTAAAGAATCAGGGAATCTCACAGGTCGAATGCACACACAGGCAGAAATGCCATATAAGCATGCAACTTTTTGCGAAATATTTATGATTATTTCATTTGTGCCTCACTGTATTGTTTGTAAAAAAGTCCCTATGAGATGAAATTCAAGCTGAAGCTATCTGCAAACATGTAGGAAGTTCTAATATTAATAATACTAGATACTATCGAATAATAATGGTAGATGACACTACCTACCAATGGTTATTACAGCAGTAGGTCAAAGTAGTTAAAGATAATTGATGGTTATAAGCTTTGAAGGAGTAGCAATAGCATGGAAACACAGCAACTGAGTGAAGGACCGATATGTAAGAGCTGACATTCAGGGAAAGGTAAGTCAAGGTTAACATACTCTTACCCATCTCTAATCAACTAAAGACATATATAAGCTTGGCTTCTTTCTCCTTTTCTTCTTCAACCTCAGGAAATGACTCCCTACCTGTTTACAAGGTTCAGAGAACTATAACAAGCTTTCATTCATCCAACATATCCCCCTCCAAACGTCAAAGAGACGCCAAGGCTAAGGGTAATTAGAGATCAGGACACTGGCTGCTTTCAGTATAGAAGCACACAGCAATCTAGTGGCAGACTCTGAAAATTAGCTCCAAAGAGCACCATCCTCTCTCCATCTAGACTGGATATTATAACACTTCGGATAAAATGAGTAACTACCATCATAATCTCTATCAGCTATGAGAAAATTTACCCTGGCTTTTATGAAAGGAAAAAAAAAAGCACTTGATTTCTTGAGCTGAGAAATTAGATCCAAGCTCTTTGTTAATTTACGTCCATTTTTTCAGAGGTAATTCGTTTAATAAAGCCATTTGAAATAAAAAGTATGGGCAGTCGCCAACCTACACAGACTTGACTTTCAAAAATAATAAATGGCCTCATTCCTCCTCGCAGTGCTCTCTCTCTCTGAGGCTTTCAACAACTCCACCTAAGAGGCTGCCTATTGCCCTGAATCCTTGGCCACAGCCCCAGCCTTGCTGCAGCCTTGAGTGCTGCTGCAGTGCCCCTGGACTCCATCCCAGCCCACTGATGGGGGGCTCTCGCCCCTTCTGTTCTCCTTGCTGTGGCTCTAACCCAGCAGTCCCCAACCTTTTTGGCACTAGGAATCAGTTTCATGGAAGATGATTTCTCCAGGGATGGTTGGGGAGGGGGGTGGTTTCTGGATGAAGCTCTTCCACCTCAGATCATCAGGCATTAGATTCTCACAAGGAGTGCATGGATCCCTAGCATGCAGAATTCACAATAGAGTTCATGCTCCTATGAGAATCTAATGCTGCTGCTGATCTGACAGGAGGCGGAGCTCAGGTGGTAATGCGAGCGATAGGGAGTGGCTATGAATACAGATGAAATTGCTCACTCCTGCCCTGCAGCCCAGTTCCTAACAGCCCATGAACTGGTACTGGTCTGTGGCCCAGGGATTGAGCACCCCCTTGAGCTAGACCTTGAGCTCTAGCCTGTACCTATCCATACATTCTCACCTATGCATCCCCTTACGGACTGAGAACACCAAGAAATCATGGCCACCCATACACCATACTCTTTCAGAATGTTCTAAGTTATGTGGGCTTTGTGGGTCCACCTTGAAACCTAACCAGCTTTCAGAGCATCACACTTTGGGGCTGGCTCTTCTCATTTAAAGTCAGTAGACTCCGAAGAGTTTCTGGAACACAGCCCTTTGTGGTTCAAGACAATCCACATAATCCAACAGTAAATTTTCTCTGCACACCCCACAAACTTATTAAAAGCGGCTTCTTAAGCACAAGCAAAGTCACACATCACAAGTCAACCTCAGGTGAAACTGGTCTTCCACCTAGTTCGTGGTTCATGCATCCCCAGATCCTTCACAATGCAAGAGTTATAGAGATTTCTATTTGTCTACGAGGAAGAGGAGGAGAAGGACTGTAAAAAGCATGAGTACTTTCACATGAAATCTGAAAGCTGACTCTGCCATTTATCCACTGGATAACCCTGCAGAACTGACTTAGCCTCTTGAGTGAGCCTCATTTTACTCATCTGTGAACTGCAGATAGTAAATGCTAAACATGGACCTTAGAGGAATGCTATAAGACTTAAACGATACTTGCAACTGACTTAACCCTAGGCCTGGCACATAAAGCGACTCACTCAATGTTGATTTCCTTTCTCACCCCCTTGTTATCCTGAAATATAAAAACCAAAATTTGAGCAAAAATAACTTCTGGAAAGAGAGGTGTCTATGAGAGAAGCAACAGCAAGGGCCCTGACTTTCCTACTTCCTTCTCTAAAGTCCCCGTCACTATCATTATGTTTTATCCCATTTCCAACGCAGACCTTGTTCTATAAAGAGTAGCTAGCACTTTCACATGTTTCTGAAGGAAGGGTATTATTTGTAGCCCCTTTCTGGAGAAAAAGTATTCCGTTTCAGGGGATTTATTCGATGGATATACTAACACGTGTCAAAGAATACAACCTCAAGTCTTCAGTGCTGTTTCTAGAGTAAAACACTGAAAACAATCAAAATGCTCATCAACAGAAGCCTGGCTACATAAAGTCAGCTTATACAATGCAATATCATGCGGCCCATAAAAAAGATCAAACAGCTCTCTATATACCAGTATTTCGCAGTGTATATATTTAACTTTCAAAAAGCATACAAAACACTGTTTCTACTCTACTACCATTTTTGGGTGGGAAACTTTCTTTCCCCACTTATATACATGCAAATATATACATTATATATCAACAAACCTCTAGATTTTTTTAAACACAGAGCATTTCTTTACGAATACCCCAGAATCTGGCCAAAGTGCCTGCCTCCAGGAAGGGAAATACATGGCTGTGGACAGAACAGACGACTTTCTTTTCCCCACAGAGTTTTTTGTACCTTTTGAGTCGCCCTGGCTGGAGTGTGGTGGTGCGATCACAGCTCACTGCAGCCTCGGCCTCTCAGGCTCAAGCAATCCTTCTGCCTCCGCCTCCCCAGTTTCTGGGACCACAGGTGCGCACCACCATGCCCAGCTCACTTTTTCTATTTTTGATAGAGACGGGGTCTGTACATTACCCAGGCTGGTCTCGAACTCCTGAGTTCAAACTATCCTCCCACCTCGGCCTCCCAAAGTGTTGGGACTGCAGGCATGAGCCACCACATCCAGTCTACACAGACTATCTATGAAACACACAACTTAAAATAATCTATCCTGGTGTAAATCTGGTTTTTGTTCTGATTTTTTCCCCCAGAACAGCTCTCTCACGTTTAAAAAGTCTTTCTCTAGATTTATTTAATTGTAAAAATTAATAGTGCTGGTTTGAATAAGTAAATAAATATAAAGATGTGTAAAGAAAAGGATATAATCCTTTCCCTTACTCCCCCTTCCCAAGTCCCCAGCGTTAGATTGCTGTGTGCCCTTCCCTATACCTTTTTCCAAAAGCGCAGGCACACATCAGGAATTTTTTGTGTTGATTTCTTTTCTTCCAAGCAGAATCATGCCATAAGCGTAACTGCAACATTCTCTTCTTTCATCTGACAGTGTATTATCTGATGGTCAAGTTAGCGGGAGAACAGTATTTGGTTCCAATTCCTTTATTCACTTGATCTCACTGTCTTTCTCTTCCCCACCCTGGCTCTCCGCCCGCGCTCACCCAAACAATTTTACTTAAGTGGACTAATACCATAAATTATTTTTTCCATGGAATCCCCCATTTCCTAATCAATCTCCTCGCATCCCCTTGAGGAAGTGAGTCTACAGGTCCATGTTCCCATCCTGCGGTCTTTCAGAGGCCCTCCCACTTGGGGCTGGCCCCCACTCTGAGATGATCTCTAGTCAGGGTGGGAAAAACTCCAGGGGTGCCCCGGGAAAATCTCTAGCCGCCTGGCCAGGCAGTTAAAGGTGGCCTTGACCAAGTGCAAAGTGTGATTCCAGGACAAAGCTGTGCTGCCATGTGCACCGTGGAATTAAACCATCTAAGTGGAGAAGCCACCGGATGCTTTGAACAAACCCACATCACGCATGTGATGAAGAAAAAATAGCAGCAGTGAGAGAGAGAAGCTCTCAAGCAAGACCTGGCAAGGCTTCTAATTTCACTGTCCTTCCTACCCCTCTTCCTTTAAAAGCCAACAGCGATGAGAGCCCACATGAGTCCGCACAGGGAAGTGGGGAGGCCTCTGGGTCTCAGTTCCACAAACAGTCCCCCCTGCCTGTCCCAGGGGTCTGCAGGCCCAGCCGCCACTCCCCGCGAGTCCTTGGGTGTGAGAGGGAGCAGCTGCCAGATGGAAACGGAATGAACTGCCTGCCGGGGGATTAGCAGCTTCTGTGCAAAGCTTACGGGATGCCTCTAAGGCCCCCGTGGCAGGAGGTCAAAGAATCTTAACAAGGAGGAGGGAAGTGGAAATACAAGGTCACTTACTACTAAGTCTTGGTTCTTGGATTTCATCACGCTGAATTTTATGGAATGCAAGTAAGTATGTATGAAGATCGGCACGGAGAATAGCACAGAAGCACTCACCTCCCTCCCAAATTTGCTTACAATTCTTATGTCCATACAAAGTTGTTACAAATGCCAGAGGTTATGAAAATACAAGTCAATCATCACTGATGAATCACACTCTGATTTACGCCAGAGCTTCACATTTTCTTAAAAGGCGGGGGTGCTTTTTAAATATCGCACAAAAAAGCCAGCAATGTTTAAATCTTCCTTTGATGTTGCTACACAGACTTGATATGTATTAAATCCTCCTCTGCCCCCGAGCATGCAAAGATGTTAGCAGATACTATACAGGTTTTCCATCAAGATTTTGTTGGGTTTACTAAGCATAGGAACATACGGACATCTGAGGAATTCACTGATTAACTTTGGATAAGCCCGCATCAAAAGGAGAACATCGCAGTGCTGGCTTTGGGGACTGGCTCCAGTTCTGCCACCTCCTAGCGGAGGGTCCCTCGGCAAACGGCTCTGACAGCTCTAGGCCTGAGTTTGCACATGTCTAAGGGCGAGGTCACTGCATGCCTCATAAGACTGTGGTGAAAGCTGCACGAGAGGCTGGGCTATACACAGTGTGCAGCATGAGGCCTTGAGACCCTGGCCACACACAAGACAAGGACCGTCCACCCGGCCACGGGCAGCCAATTCCTCTGTGGCAGCACCAGGCAGGCTAAGAGGAGCTGAAGCAGGCGGATCAGACTGCTCCTTGGAGATTTGAAATTGGGGTGAGAGACAGAATTAGTCTGTGGTGGGGGACTGAAGCCAAGAGAGGCTGGAGCGGTTGTTTGGATTGTGCGCAGCTGCAGAGGAAGCTGGTCTGAGGGGAGAGGAAAATGGAGCAAGTCCTCAGGGAGAGGGTGAGATGGCACTGAGACGTGACCATGCCTGAGGCAGAGGCACAGAGATGGGGGCAGGGGATGGAGCAGGAGACAGGGGACCAAGTCGGGGGACTGAGATGGAGACAGGGACCCAAGTCAGGGGGTCTGAGATGGGGACAGGGACCCAAGTCAGGGGGACTGAGATGGAGACAGGGAACCAAGTCAGGGGGACTGAGATGGGGACAGGGACCAAGTCAGGGGGACTGAGACGGCGACAGGGACCAAGTCAGGGGGAATGAGATGGGGACAGGGACCAAGTCAGGGGGACTGAGACGGGGACAGGGACCAAGTCAGGGGGTCTGAGACGGGGACAGGGACCAAGTCAGGGGGTCTGAGATGGGGACAGGGACCAAGTCAGCGGGTCTGAGACGGGGACAGGGACCAAGTCAGGGGGACTGAGACGGCGAAAGGGACCAAGTCAGGGGGACTGAGACGGCGAAAGGGACCAAGTCAGGGGGACTGAGACGGGGACAGGGAACCAAGTCAGGGGGATTGAGAAGGGGACAGGGAACCAAGTCAGGGGGACTGAGATGGCGAAAGGGACCAAGTCAGGGGGAATGAGATGGGGACAGGGACCAAGTCGGGGGAACTGAGACGGGGACAGGGACCAAGTCAGGGGAACTGAGAAGGGGTGGGAATGACTGAAAACCAGAAAATCAGGACAGGAGGTACTGACAGGCTCGTGGCGGGGCGGGTGGGTAACAGAGCCAGGCGTGGGATCCCGCACAGAGGACACCGAGAGAAGACCGGGAAGGAGACATAGAGGGACCCGGACCGGTCTTGAACTCCAGTCCACACAGAGATTCTCTTTCCCATCCTTGGAATCTGAAGATAGCCCTCCTCCTGACTGTCCTTTTCAATTAGCTCAAGAGCTCTGACTAGAATACAGTAACTACAAACCGTCTTCCTCAGGGGTATCCATTTTTCTCATTAACTGTAAATGTGTATTTGCCAGTTATTCTGTGGCTCTGACAAATTATTATAAAAACAGCTTCTGAAAGTTTGGCTTTAAGACGAATAATGTTTTTCTCTGTATCCAGAGAAATGTACTGTGAAGGCCCAGTGGGCATCGCTGCCAGACCAGAAAGAGCAAAGGGCTGGACACGGAGCCCTGCGCTCCGATCTGGTGCTGCGCTAACTCCCTGCAGGTTCCCCAAACACCGAGAGTCCTCCGGGCCTCGCCCCTTCTACTGCGAAACGAAGAGACTGAACTGGTTTATCTCTAGGGTCTCTTCCTGATTTAAATAGTCTGTTCCAGCTTAAAATACTGTAAAAACATATTTTCTACTTAATTTTCTAGGCTTCATAAAACTCCTCACAAATTTAGCATGAAGTAGAACGATCTCCTAAATAGGGGACATAAACACGTCCTTGGTTCTCCCAGGCTACCCTGCCACCAGTTCCCTAATTCTCCCGTCTTCAGCCTTTGACACAGGTCATGAACCCACAGGGCACCGAGGAAAGCATCATCTGTGAAATTTCAACAGACCCGCGGTGGCTGTCCTCCGTCTCCGATGCAGCACAGAAGATAGTGAGGGCTGAAAAAAGAAAAAAGCTCTCCACTAGAGATGTGCCTGTCTCCCCAGGCTTCAAAGATCTTAGCCACGTCGTGCATAATGTATGAGTGAGTGCTCACATAAAAGGCCTGTTACTCAGTTCTCTATCACAGCAGATTTCCCTACAGGGAAGAAAACAATGGTAAATTGTATAAAAATAGGAGAGATTTAATTTTGTGCATAAATAAACATGCTTTTCATTCCCTACTTAGCAAAAACAGTTCCCTCTAGGAGCTCAGGCTACCTGCCTGCGAGCCAGCACTAAATCTATGCATCTGTACAGCTCTCTGTTCTGACACCTGACCAGCGGGGTCCTCTATGCTTCCATGAGAAGCCAATAAACAGACAGGCAAACTCCATAAATAAGGCCACCTTCTCAGGGGCTCTGCGGGGAGCGGGATGCCTGGAGGCCAACCTCTCCTTACCTTCCATCATCTAAGCATCGGTTAGAAATGCAGGCCTGCCTCCCTCCCAGCACACAGGGTACCCCGGAGTCCTTACCCACTCCAGCACAGGAAAACCAGCCCTCACTTAGCCTCAGAAAAGATCCAGTCTCCCTTAAATGGCCTGGAACACTGCAGGCCATTTCAGAGTCTTCTGGCTCAGATGCAGTCAGTGCTGGGGTGAGGGCTTAACGGGCAATGAAAGTCTTTCTCTCTCTCTCTCTCTCTCTCTCTCTCTCTCACACACACACACACACACACACACACACACACCCCTTTCTGCTCCATCAGAAGAAGACAATGATTCTTGCCAATATCTATGATAAGGTCACTCATATAACATGAGATCCTGCTCTCCAATCTCACCAACTGAAGAGAGACAGATCATCTCTAAAAGATAAGCCATTTGTAGTCCAGCTGGGTTTAGCAGTCAGAAGCCAGGCAAGGAATTAAGAGTAAGACAGGGTATCTATCAATTCTGAAGTTCAAGGAAAGAAAATAGATTAGAGAACAGGTAAGCAAGCTGGAGGCGAGGCCCCAAGGAACCCAGGAAGGAGGTGTGCACAGCGATCAGACCCTGGAGGAAGGCTGCACTGGCCTCACGGGAACAGATTTGCTTCTTCCAGTCGGATGTGCTTATCTGCCCCCAGCCCACACTGAGCATTTGCAAGTTCCCAGGCTAGACTCCTAGGGGACCTGCTTTCACCAGGGAAGGGAATAGAGGCAGTAGCTAAGTCAATGCAATCTCATGCTGTCCTAGAGATTCTGCAAAATGCAGAGCTCCCCTCACAAAAGTGTAAAGGGACAGAAGACTGTATCAGCTTGCTAAGGCTATCCTAACACAGGGCTACAGGCTGGAGGACTTAAAGAAAAGGGTTTTTTTGTTCGTTTGTTTTGTTTTTTGAGATGGTGTCCCACTCTGTTGCCCAGGCTGGAGTGCAGTGGCGCAATCTCGGCTCACTGCAACCTCCACCTCCCTGGTTCAAGCAATTCTCCTGCCTCAGCCTCCCGAGTAGCTGGGACTACAGGCGCCCGCCATCACACCCGGCTAATTTTTGTGTTTGTAGCAGAGATGAAGTTTCACCATGTTGGCCAGGCTGGTCTTGAACTCCTGATCTCAAGTGATCCACCTACCTCAGCCTCCCAAAGTGCTGGGATTATGGGTGTGAGCCACCGTGCCCGGCCTAAGAACAGGTATTTATTTTCTCACAATTCTGGAGGCTGGAAGTCCAAGATCAAGGTGCTGCTGGCAGGGTTGATTTCTTCTGAGGCCTCTCTCCTCCACTTGCAGGCGGCTGCCTTCTCCCTGTGTCTTCACGTGGCCTTCCCTCTGTGGATGTCTGGGTTCAAATTTCCTCTTCTTGTAAGAACCCCAGTCATACTGGATTAGGGCCCAACCTAATGACCTCACTGAACCATAATTACCTCTTTAAAGACCCTAACTCCAAATACAGTCACCTTCTGGGAATTAAGATTTCCACAAATGAATTTTAGAGGCAACACAATTCAGCCACAGCAAAGGCTAAAAAAGAACCTGTTTAAAATGCTGGATGTCTTCTCTTGCTAAAGGAGGTGACTCTTAGTTCTCTCCTTCAGCTCCTGGAGATTGTGTAATTAACTGGAGGAGGCTCAGAGGTAAGATATTATCTATTCTAGCCTCTCATTTTGCAGTTGAGGCTGAAGTCCACAGAGGTTAAGTGACCTGGTTCTGAGTAACTGGTTGGACAGCTGTACCCAAGAGGTTCTGATAATGGATTGTTGTCAGCTTCCTATCAACTTCCTTCCTTTAAAGTTAACACATATTCGTTGTTGTTGTTTTTTGTTTGTTTGTTTTAATTGCAGGAAAGAACACTATAAAGTGAAAAATAAATGTCCACCTTCCTCCTGACTGACAGTCTATTCCACAGAGGTAACTACTGTCACCCATTTCTCAGGCGCCTTCCAGAAATACTGCATGCAAACACAAAGTGTGTGGTGTGTGTGCGTGTTGCACACTGCTAGGTGCCTACCCAATATCCCTTCTCCTCTTCTTCCATATTAACAGAACTCTGGATTGTGTGTCAGGGAAGAACACGTGCCTAATCAAAATTTTTGCCTTGACAGATTCCCTGAAGGTCTGGGTAGCCATGGGATAGTTCTAGCCAGTGAAACGTAAGCAGAAGTTGGGTCAGGCATGGTGGCTCACGCCTGTAATCCCAGCACTTTGAGAGGCCCAGGAGGGTGGATCACTTGAGGTCACGAGTTTAAGACCTGCCTGGCCAACACGGTGAAACCTCATCTCTACTAAAAATACAAAAATTAGCCGAGTGTGGTGGTGGGCACCTGTAGTCCCAGTTACTCGGGAGGCTGAGGCAGGAGAATCGCTTGAACCCAGAAGGTGGAGGCTGCAGTGGGCCAAGATCACGCCACTGCACTCCAGCCTGGGTGACAGAGTGAGGCTCCATCTAAAAAAAAAAAAAAAAAATGAAGTTGGCTGGACATTTCTGGAAATATTTTGGGCTTTCTGATTCCAGCTTCTTACTTTCCTCCTTATATCTTTTTTCCATCAGAAATGCAGATGTGAGGTCTGGTACAGTACAGCCATCTTGCGGCCATGAGGACACAGGCCCACATGATTAGTACTGCAGAGCAGAAAGATGGCACCTAAGGCAGGGATGGTATAGTGAGACCCTGTCCCAACCCTGCACCGCTGACATATGCAGAGGTCTTGTTGTACAAGGGAAATATGTCCCCTTCATTTTTGTTAATTTATAGCTAATATCTTCCTGATATCCTGTATATCTTTTTAATTTTTTAACATAATATCCTCCTACGCATAGTGATTTGCTTTTCCATTTAGTATCCTGAATCTTTCCTAGTTAGTACACAGAGAACTGTGCCATTTTTAACACTACACTATATTTTGTTGGACACCTACAGAAGGTCATATAGGCTGCCTCTATTTTTTGCTAGTGTAAATGCTGTTATTACAAATATCTGTGTAGTTATTTTTGCGTACTTGCTCGAAAACATTTACAGGGTCATTAGTGGAATTACTGAGTCTAAGAATGTGAACCTTTTAAATTCTGGTCTAAGCATATTGTAGAAATGCCCTTGAACAACACTGGTCAACTCAGTATGTCTGTTTTCTCAGACCTTCACCGGCACGGTGGGTACTATCAAACTGAATCACAGCCAATCTCACAGGTGAAAACATGAGATCTCTTTATTTTCCTTTGTATTTTTAAACAAAGCGAAGTTTACTATGTTTTCACACACTCACTTCTAGCAGTGAACATTGGTTTAACTATTCCCTTTTTCATTTTTCCTATTGACGTCGAAGACTTCTTTCCAGATGAAAGGAATTAGCTCTGACACATAGGCGGCAAATATTTTTCTCCAATATATTCCTTGTTTTTCGACCTTATTTATGGAATTTTGCCCAACAGAACTTTAAAATCTTCTCATGAAATTTTCCTTTTAGGAAAGTTCGTCTTTTTCTTCACAGCTTCTGTGTTCTGTGACACACTTGGAGGGGAAAAGTCTTCTGTCTCCATTCCAAGATATATTTAAAATCTACTCATGTTTCTTCTAATAATTTTTATTATTTCATTATTTAAGTCTAAATCTTTCAGCCAATTTAATTTTTTTTTAAGAGATTTTCTTCGCTACGTAGTTTATTTTTATCTAAGGGATGTTGGAGGGACCCCAGCTGCCTTTTTTTTCTAACGGTTCTTCAGCTGCCCTAAACCACATTTACTGATGAATTCACTTCCCCCGGTGATTAGCAATGCCACTTTTCCTGATCTGGAGGCACCGTGTGAAGCAGCCTACACATGCCAGGACTCTGACATATGCCCTACCTTCGTGAACATTTCAGTGAATGATGCGGATGCAAATCTACAAGGGAACTCGTCAATCATTTGTCTGGCTTACAACCAAGAGAACAGAATTAACAGGATGAAACCAGAGATTAAAAAACATCTCAAAAGCCTGGAGCAACAGGAACTGTTTAACAAGATAATGTCTAATAGGATATAGTTCGAGCTTACACTTAGGTGTGGTGAAATCAAAAGCATCAGATACAGAAGAGAAATAGTGGGGAGGCAGAACACATGCCAAGGCCTCCTTGGGACACTGCCTGTAGCTCTGACCTAGGGCTGTCTGAAGCTGCAGGGCTCTCATATGGCCTTCAAAGATGCAGGTCCATACTGTCTCTTAGGCCATTTTCACAGAAAGAAGGTAACAGCCCGGGCCCTAGCCCACATTGCTTACACCACCACCTAGAGCCTGCAATTCAGTTTCAGACACGACCAGTTAAGGGGAATATCAACTAGACCACTCCAGAGAGGAAAAACACAAAAGCTAAGGGCATTTAAAACAGTATCACGTGAAGAAGGCATAACTGGAGATGCCCGCTGCCCACTAAGCATGACACTCTGTAATGCGGGCAAGGCCCATGCCACCTTTACCTGTGCACTCCTCATGGCGTGCATAGCCTGGAAAGAGCTGGCCCCTAGTAAATAAGCGTGGAGCAAAAGTAGAAAACTGAGGGGACAGGATTTGCTGCTTTAGATTTCTGAGGGAGATTCCTTACAGCCTGGGGCCGAGCTCTGATCCTGCCCCTAGCTCAGTCCTTCCTGTCTTTCCTTTAGGCTCTGTCAATCTGCTGAGAGCACCCCCGCCTCCCTCTTCCGGGCCTTCAGTCCATCTTCCTTTAGTGCAGCCACAGCCTTTTTCCTGCAATGCAAATCTCTTCGCCCCACCCTCCCACATTCAAGCGAACTCCTTGGACTTTGCAGAATGGGCCCTTTGTGATCCAGCCCCCTGCCGACTTTCCAGCTCCTTGCTACTTTAACATAAGGAAATCAGACTTCTCAGGGACCCCAACACGTCACCTCTCATGCCTCTGCAAAGCTCTTCTCTGGGTCTGGCGTGCCCTCCCAGAACTCCTTCCCCATCCTGAGTCTCACAGATTCCAACTCAGTATGGGTACCGGGCTGCACCCCCACCTGGAGGCCTTCTCCAGCACCCTTCTCCGTGCAGCTCAGCACCCTGGACATCATCTTCTTCACTGCATTTCCCACACTGTGCTCCAGTTCATTCATGGACATCTCTGTATCAGATTTTGAGATCTGTCCAGCGCCACGGCCCATGCCTGTAATCAGAGTACGTTGGGAGGCCTAGGTGGGTAGATCACTTGAGGTTAGGAGTTCAAGACCAGCCTGGCCAACATGGCGAAACCCCATCTCTACTAAAAATACAAAAATTAGCCAAGCAAGGTGGCAGGCACCTGTAATCCCAGCTACTCTGGAGGCTGAAGCAGGAGAATCGCTTGAACGCAGGAGGCGGAGGTTGCAGTGAGCCGAGATCGCGCCACTGCACTCCAGCCTGGGTGACAGAGTGAGATTCTGTCTCAAATAAACAAACAAAAGATTGTGAGATCTTTGAGAAAGGAGATTGCGTGGGGTATCCTCAATGCCTGACACACTGGCAGGACCAATGGATGACAGCAGGTTAAACTAGAAGGTAGGGGAAGATACATTTCAGATAAATACAGAGAAGAGACGAACAGAACTATCCACAAATGGAACAGATTGCCTCACGTGAGGTCACCTTCAGAGGTGTCCGGAGGTCAGATGGTCTGCTGGGAAGACCACACAGAAGAGTGTTCACTGTTCAACTACAACAGTGCTTCTCAGCCTTGCTTTAGAGTGTACCTGCTTCGGCAGGTCTGGGGTGTGGCCTGGGATTCTGCATTCCTAATACTCTCCCAGGAGACAGCGAAGCTGCTAGTCTGGGGACCACATTTGAAACACAGGGGGCTAGATGACCTCTAATTCCTCTCCAATCCTGAGATCTGTCCCAGGACACAGATATGAGAGGTGGCCCCACACCTCTGACCTGGGGAGCCATTAACTAAGGAGAAAGCATTGCTTCGAGTTCTGTGTCAGGAAACACCAAGCAAAAGGCCCAAGGAAGGAATGCCTGTTAAAAACTCCTGAAATAAACTAGAGTCTGGTTCTACATCACGATGTTCCTGAAGCATTTTCACTAAAAGAAGACTAAGTTATTATTAAGTGCCAGCCACTGTTTTCATCAAATAATTTGGCTTTCAGTATTGTTTTTTTCAGCTATTTTAAAACCTGAATCAGGGCAGAGAGTACAAGTAAAAGAGAAAATCACTCATAATCCATCTAAAATCACAGGTTATAAAATTTAAATAGGACACTAGTGGGGGCTATTCTAGAGTTCTCTGGACCAACTTTCTAATTTTACAGGAAAGGAAACACATAGCCGAGGTCACCAAAGCTGGCCCTAAAGCAAGGAATCCTGTCCTACATATTTCTTTTTGAGACGGAGTCTTGCTCTTTCTCCCAGGCTGCTGTGCAGTGGTGCGATCTTGGCTCACTGCCACCTCTGCCTCCAGGGTTCAAGTAATTCACATGCCTCAGCCTCCCGAGTAGCTGGGATGACAGCACCACCATGCCTGGCTAACTATTGTATTTTTAGTAGAGGCAGAGTTTTGTCATGTTGGCAGGCTGGTCTCGAACTCCTGACCTCAGGTGATCTGCCCACCTCAGCCTCCCAAGTGCTGGGATTACAGGCATGAGCCACTGCAACCAGCCAATATTCTCAGTATACTTTTCCTTCCTTTAAAGTCAGCTTGCTCTTTGTCTTCGTCTGCTCAGGTTGCTATACCAAAACACTACAGATTGGGTAGTTTAAACATAGGAAAGTAGTTTCTCACAGTCTAGAGGCTGGGAAGTTCGAGATCAGGGTGCCTGCATGGTTGGTTTCTGATGAGGGCCTCTTCCTGGCTTGTAGAATGCTGCCTTCCTGCTACGCCCTCACACGGCAGAGAGAGACAGTGGGCTCTTTGGGGTCTCTTCCCATAAGGACACTAATTCCCCTGAATCAGCATCTACCCTTATGATCTCATTTAACCTTAATACCTCCTTATAGACTCTATCTCCAATATACATTGGGGGTTGGGGCTTCACCATATAATTTGGGAGTCACAAATCAGTCCCAGGCAATGCCAACTTTGAAAAATGATACTCTTACTTCATTTTTCCATTATGGGTAGAATAATGCATTTGATAAAAAGTTTGATCAAATCCAACTTAAAAATACACTTTCTTGTCTACAGCCATACTACCTGATCTTGAAAGCTAAGCAGCGTCGGGCCTGGTTAGTGCTTGGACGGGAAAAATACATCTCCATAACTACCTGATTTCAAAATTTACCACAAAGCTACAAGAATCAAGGTAATGTGAACAGACATACAGATCAATGGGACATTCAGAAATAGACAAAACACATAAATGGTCAATTTTTTTTTTTTTTTTTTGAGACAGTCTCACTGTGTCACCCAGGCTGGAGTGGTGCAATCTCAGCTCACTGCAACCTCCGCCTCCTGGGTTCAAGAGATTCTCGTGCCTCAGCCTCCTGAGTAGCTGGGATTACAGGCATGCGCCACCACGCCCATCTAACTTTTGTATTTTTAGTAGTGATGGGGTTTCACCATGTTAGCCAGGCTGGTCTCAAACTCCTGACCTCAAGTGATCCACCTGCCTGCCTCAGCCTCCCAAAGAGCTGGGATTATAGGTGTGAGCCACCACCCCCAGCCATCACTGATTTTTGACAAGAGCCCAGGCAATTTAAAGGAGAAAGAATAGCTTTACACGGTGCTAAAACAACTGGGTATCTGTATGGAAAAGAAAATAAACCTCAACCCTACTTCAAGGCACGCGCGCACACGCGCACACACACACATACACACACGCACCAAAGTAACTTGAAATGAATCCTAGACCTAAATGCAAAAGCCAAGATTACAAACTTCTAGGTGAAGATCTTCTTAACCTTGAGAGCGAAAGAGAGAAAGAAAAAAAAAGTACTAACCAGAAGACTCTGACAAATTGAAATGTTAAACTCTTGCTCTTCAAAAGACACTTGAAGAAAATGAAAAAGCAAGCCACCAACTGGGAGAACGTTTGTAATACATCCATGAGGCAAAGGACGTGTTTCTAGAATGTATTTAAAAACTCATACAGCTCAATGGTAAGACGACAAGCAACCCAATTAAAAATGGGCAGAAATTAGAACAAGACGCTTCACACACTCACACACACAAATACACACACACACACAGCCAATAACCACACAAATGGCACAATGAGCAAAGATGCTCATCATCAGCTATCAGCGAAACGCAAACAGAAACCTTACTAAGATATATGACATAACCACTAGAATGCCTCCAATGAAAATGACTGACAATACTAAGTACCGATGAACATGTGGAGCAACCAGAATTTTCTTTTCTTTCTTTTCTTTATTCTATCTTTCTTTATTGTTGTTGTTGTTGTTTTTGTTTGTTTGTTTGTTTGTTTAAGACAGAGTCTGTCTCTCTCTTGCCCAAGCTGGAGAGTGGTGGCTCAATCACAGCTCACTGTTGCTTTGAACCCCTAGGCTCAAGCGTTCCTCCCACTTCAGCCTCCTGAGTAGCCGGGACTACAGGCACACGCCACTACTCCAGGCTAAGTTTTTACTTTTAATTTTTTGTTGAGGCAAGGTCTCTTTTTGTTGCTCGGGCTAAGAATTTTCACATACTCTTAGTCGAAGTGTGTATTAGCCCATTCTTAGACTGCTATAAAGAAATATATGAGACCGGGTAATTTATAAAGAAAAGAGGCTTCATTGGCTCACAGTTTTGCAGGCTTTACAAAAAGCATGGAAATATCTGCTTCTAGGGGGGGTCTCAAGAAGCTTTTACTCATCACAGAGGGCAAAGGGGGAGCAGGTGTCTTACATGGCAGGAGCAGGAGGAAGAAAGAGAGAGGGAGGTGCCACACACTTTTAAACAACCAGATCCCATGAGAATTCACTATTGTGACAACAGCACCAAAGGGGGATTGGTGCTACACAATTAGAGACCACCCCTCCCCCCCACCCCCGATCCAATCATCTCCCACCAGGCCCCGCCTTCAGCCCTGGGGATTGCATTTCAACGTGAGATTTGTGTGGGGACACAGATCCAAACCATATCAGAATGTAATGGTACAAACACTCTGGAAAAGTCTGCCAGTTTCCTATAAAGCTAGACATGGGCTGAGAGCGGTGGCTCATGCTGTAATCCTAACATATGGAGAGGCTGAGACGGGAGAATCGCTCGAGGCCAGGAGTTCAAGACCAGCCTGGGCAACATACGGAGACCCCATCTCTACAAAAAATTTAAAAATTAGCCAGACATGGTGGTGCATGCCTGAAGTCCCAGCTACTCAGGAGGCTGAGGTAGGAAGACTGCTTGAAGCCAGGAGTTCAAGGCTGCAGTGAGCCACGATTGCACAACGACACTCTAGCCTATGTGACAGAACAAGACCCTGTCTCTAAGAATAAATAAATTAAATTAACAAATAAATAAAAAGCTAGACATGCACTTCCATATGACCTATCAATTCTAATCTTTGAGCAAGGACAATATATGCTTACACAAAGCCTTACATGTGTATGTTCATAGTGGTTATTCACACTGCCAAAAAAATGAAAAGAACCCAAATGTTCCATCAAATGAATGAACATATTGAAGTATTTCCTAAAATGGAATACTACTCAATAGTAAAAAGAAACAGGCTACACTTTGGGAAGCTGAGGTGGGCAGATCACTTGAGGTCAGGAGTTCAAGACCCACCTGGCCAACACGGTGAAACCCCGTTTCTACTAAAAATGCAAAAACTAGCTGGGCGTGGTGGTACATGTCTGTAATCCCAGCTACTCAGGAGGTTGAGGCATGAAAATCGCTTGAACCCGGGAGGCAGAGGCTGCAGTGAGCCGAGATGGTGACACTGTACTCCAGCCTGGGCAACAGAGTGAAACTCTGTCTTTAAAAAAAAAAAAAAAGGAACAGACTACTGTCATGTGCACCATAATGACATTTTATACTATGGTGGTCCCATAAGATTATAATGGAGTGGAAAAATTCCTATCATGGAGTGACATCATAGCCGCCATAACTCAATTTTTTTTTCAATTAATTTAGTGTTGCCTAAGTGTTCAATGTTTACAAAGCATACAGTAGCGTGCAGTAATGTACTAGGCCTTCACATTCACTCATGACTCATTCACTGACTCACCCAGAGACACTTCCAGTACGCAGGCTCCATTCATGAGACGCGTCCTATACAAGTGCACTATTTTTTGTCTTGTAAACTACATTTTGACAGTCCCTCTTCTATGTTCAGATTTGAGATACAAATACATTGTGTTATAATTGCCTGTTCATCACAGTAACATGCTGCACAGGTTTGGATTCTAGGAGCGACAGGCTTGACCATATAGCCTAGGTGCATAATAGGCTGTAACATCTAGGTTTGTGTGGGTTTGTGTGAAATTGCCTAATGACACATTTCTCAGTATCCCCATCATTAAGGGACACATGCCCATTCATGTAACAACATAAGTAAATCTCCAAAACATTATGCTAAATAGAAGAAGCCAGACCTGTGGTTCCTCAACTGTACACAGAATCACCCCAGGGCCCCCAGTGAACTGACAGACACGCCACTGAATATTTTAACTTTTTGAGGGAAACAGCCATAATTGTGGGATACCATGTAAGCCACTTTTAATGAGTTATCTGGATCTAATGGAACTGGTAGGTATCCCTTTTAACTTTCAACACCATGAAAAAATTATGGATTCTAAAGGTGCTATAATGGAAATGCTCCCTATCTTGATTGGGAGTGAATGCATGTCAAACCCATAGAATCTATCATACACTTAAAAAAATAGGTGCGTTTTTACTGTATATAAATTATACCTTAATAAAGTGTATTTAGAAATAAAATACTTCAAGAAAAGTTTAAAACACACATTCCTAAAAAATATCCTATCCCATGGGTCTTGAGCATCTTTCTAGATGGTGGGCATCCCGGAGCAGAATTATGAGATGCCTACCATGCAGCCGCCATCACGGTGACTATAAGATATTATAGCTCACACTCAGGAAACATATGTTCACTAATTCCCTGATTTTCCTCACGAGGAAGATGCTTCTACAAGGAAATGAAAATTGAAACTAAATTCCAAACTTGCTATATAATGATCTTTTATGAGAAAAATTTTTTCAACAACTTAATTGTCAGCACTTATTAATATTTATAAAGCTTTTCTCTTTCACTCCCTCAGGATTCTTGCCACTGAATATGGTTTCAAATTAAAATTTTAAAAGATCCTTTACTGGGTAAGAGTATTTGGGACCCCAATTACACCACATAGAAGACTCAATATTCAGACCCACTTCTCATGTATGGAAATGAAACTTTTCATGGCCTCTTGTGATTATTTCAAACAAAATTTGGCAAAAGAGGGCCTGCTGCCTGTTCTTATAAATAAACTTTTATTGGAACTTAATCACAGCCAGTCATTTACATATTATCTATGATTGCTTTCCAAGATGGTGCAATTCTGATAATCAGTGCTACTACAGTGGCACAGGTAGGTGGTTGTCAGACAGACTATGGCCTGCAAAGCAAGAAATAATTACCATCTAGCCCTTCACAGAAAAAGTTTGCTGAACTCCAATCTATAATATATCTGTTGACCTAAAACAACATGCTGAACCATGCAAGACAGAGAGGAAAGAAAAGGAGAAAACCAAACACCTCAATGATGTTATTTCTTTTTAAAACACAACTGAACAATTACGTAAAGGCTGTGTATGTGGGAAAAGTATACTGTTTCAAATGCAAATTTCAGGCCACGCTGTTGCTTCTGACAAAATAATAGTTTGAATAGCCTCAGGTTCTGGGTGGTGTCCCACTCAAAGAGTCTGCTTCCGTGAGTTGTAATTATCAATGGCTCTTGGCTTCTTAGAAAAAGCACCCAGGTTTCCTTTTTGTTTTGTTTTCTTTTTTAGAGACAGAGTCTTGTTCTGTTGCCCAGGCTGGAGTGCAATGGCATTATCAGAACTCACTGCAGCCTCGAACTTCTGGGCTCAAGTGATCCTCCTGCCTCAGCCTCCCAAGAAGCTGGGGACCAGAGGGGTCTTACCACCACACTCAGCCAATTTTGTTTTTTCTGTAGAGGCAGGGTCTTGCTATGTTGCCCAGGTTAGTCTCAAACCCCTGGCCTGAAGTGATCTGCCTCAGTCTCCCAAAGTGTTGGGATTAAATGCATGAGCCACCTCATCCAGCCACTCAGTTTTTCCTTTTAAACACTTCCTGGCATCTCAGTTCATCTCTATCCATGAACTCAAGGCTGGGGAGAACAAATGAAGTAGAGCTAAATAACTTTTTTAGTTTCCTTTCTACTCACAAGGGTCTCAAAATTCTGATTCCCTTTCCCATCTGAATTTTGCCATTTTTTCTCTAAGTTAACTAACCTTTCTTCTTTCCTTTTTGTTCCCCTGCAGTAATAGTCATCTTGCTGTTTATTTAAAATGACTCTTTAAAGACATATAAGCCTCATTCTGTCTTCTTAATGTCATGACCAAAACACAGTTTCACACAAAAAAGATTTTAAGCATTTTTGTAGAAGCTGAACTGGATCGGGACATGCAACGGGGGAACTTGTGACTTTGGCAAAACATAATAACTAGGCTCGGTGCCCACAAATATTTATTTAGCATTTTGAAATATGAACTATTCTAAATATGTAATTAGCAGCTAGATGTTCATACCACTGCAGTTCTGAAATGATGATACAAATGTTTTGCTGAGTTGAGCAAGATCTTTATATATTCTTAGAGCAGAAGAACAAAAGTTATCCTTGCTGGGCTTTCAAGTCCAAAGATTTTAAAAAGCAATGCAGCAAAGGAGTTGAACAGACATTACTCCAAAGAAGAACATCCAGTAAGTACATAAGAAGATGCTCGGCCGGGTGCGGTGGCTCACGCCTGTAATCCTAGCACTTTGGGAGGCCGAGGTGGGTGGATCACTTGAGATCAGGAGTTCCAAACCAGCCTGGCCAACATGGTGTAACCCTGTCTCTACTAAAAACACAAAAATTAGGCGGGCATGGTAGCGCACACCTGTATTCCCAGCTACTCGAGAGGCTGAGGCACAAGAATCGTTTGAACCCAGAAGGCGGAGGTTGCAGTGAGCCAAGATCGCGCTACTGCACTCCAGCCTAGGTGACAGAGTAAGAGCTCATCTCGAGTAAAAAAAAAAAAAAGATGCTCAACACCACCTATCATTAGGGAAATGCAAATTTAAAACACAATGAGATGCCACTGCATACCCATTAGGATGGTTACTATGAAAAAAGTAAATAAGTGTTGGCTAGGATGTAGAGAAATTGGAACTCTTGTGCACTGTGGCTGGGAATGTAAAACGGCACAAGCTCTATGGAAAACAGTATTATGGCTGCTCAATAAAATCAGTGGAATGATTTAATACCATACTACCCACCAATTCCACCCCTACATGTTTACTCAGGAGAAACAATGACATGTCCAACACACAAAGACTTATACATGCATGTTCATAACAATTTTATTTACAATCACCCCAAACTGGAAGCAGCCTCTATGTCTATCAGCTGGTGAATGGATAAACAAACTGGTATATTCGGCAATAAGAGGGATGAAGTACTGACCCGTGCAACAGCTCAAGAGTGAATGTCAAAAACATTACACTAAGTGAAAAGGTCAGAAAAAGACTACCTGTTAGGATTCCTGTGAAGTTCTAGACAAGGCAAATCTAATCTATAGTGATAAAAAGCCCATCAGTGGTTGCCTGAGGCTGGCACGAGGGAGGCCTGGCTGGGAAGAAGCAGGAAGGAACCCCAGGACGGAGGAGAAGGGTCTATATTCTTGATTGTGATGGTAAGTATCTAAATCTGTCACAACTCACCCAAACGTACAGTTAAAATGGTACATTTTATTGTATGCAAACTATACATTGTTAAAAAATTTTTACATTATCCTGCTGTGCTTTCATACTGAAAGATGAAAAGACGCAAAGCTGCCCTTCTTCCCCCTATACCCCACACGTCCTAATAAGCCTCACATAAAATTCCATATATCAGCTGGGCACAGTGACTCAAGCCTGTAATCCCAGCACTTTGAGAGGCCGAGGCAGGCAGATCACCTGAGGTCAGGAGTTCGAGACCAGCCTGGCCAACATGGCAAAACCCTGTCTCTACTAAAAATACAAAAATTATCTGGGCATGGAGGCGGGTGCCTGTAATTCCAGCTATTCGGGAGGCTGAGGCAGGAGAATCAGTTGAACCTGGGAGGCGGACGTTGCAGTGAGTCGAGATTGCACCACTGCACTCCAGCCTGGGCAACAGGGCAAGACCCTACCTAAAAAAAAAAAAAATTTGCCATATCTTCAACCTTCTCTTCTCCCTTCCTGAGTACCAGTTATATTCATATTTTAAAGGACTTTCTCTGATCTAACACGATGACAACTAAGCAAAGGGATGTACCATTTTATAATACACGCAGGGCCTCTTCACTCCACTCTACACATGTGAAAGACTTTAATTCAAGTACAAGTTACTACTCAGAAAGACAAATGCTATTAAGAAATGAGAGTAATACTGACAAACTAGACCACTAAAATTTATGAGAACAATAAACGCATTTCCTACAGGAACTATCTATCCTGGACATTACTTAGTATTATAATTCTACCTCTTAAGAAAATTAAACCTGGGGAAGAGAGAATTAAAAAAAAAAAAAGGGACTACGAAAAACTTGATGCAAAAACTGACTGAGAAAGAGAAAAATAAAGTTATTTTTCTTCTTAACAGTATGCAAAGGCTCTAATTTCTCCACATCTTAATCCAACATATGTAATGTAAAGACATTATTTGTCTTTTTGTGAAGAAAATGTGCTATCTATATAAAAACCTGTCAAACTGTAAAGTGTTCCATATTTGAAAGCTATCCTCATTAAAGAGCCAGACTGTCCCTTTAACCAGACGGTCCCTTTAACAAATATCACAGAAAGAAAGAACACTGGGCTGGAAATGAGATACCCTACCTCTGGTACCAAATCTACCAATTATGAATGTAGTGACTGTGGGTAAGTAACCACTTGCCTTAACCCTCCATTTCTTATGTCCACCAATCCATGCCCTCCTCATCTCATAAGCTTGCTCTGCAGATCTGATGATGGCATATAAACAAATGGAAAATCACCAAGCCGCTCTCAATAAAAGAGAGCAGTATTATTAATTCTCAGTATTATTTATTCCTGAGTCTGGCTGAAATAATGTAATATATTATTGATTACATATATCAATGGAACACCATCATGATATCCTTGTAACATAAGCCCAAAGAGTAACAATCACCTGGCTGAATCCAGCTGTTTCTAAGAAACAAAGAATATCTCATTTCATTTAGTATTACAGTGGAAGATCTAGAACCTACCATGCCTGGACTGTCTCAGACGAGTATTTCCAGATCTTTGATAACAAGTCAAGATAAACACAGTAATTGGAGGAAAAAGAACAAAAAAATGGATACAGACTCACTAGTATTTGAATGCATTCTCTTAATTCTGGTAAATGGAGATATATATACACACATATACACATACATACACATATATATATAATACATATACACACACACATATTTTTACAGTGTAACTCAGTGTTTTTAAAGAATTGTTATCCATCAAAAGATATATCCAAGCACCTACTGTTCCAGCCCCACTGCCATTACCTCATTATTTGGAAGACTCCAGGGACACAACACAATGTTCATTACTGGCCGGGCGCAGTGGCTCACACCTGTAATCGCAGCACTTTGGGAGGCCGAGGTAGGTGGATCACCTGAGGTCAGGAATTTGAGACCAGCCTGGCCAACATGGCAGAACTCTGTGTCTACTAAAGATACAAAAATTAGCCGGGTATCGTAGCACACACCTGTGGTCCCAGCTACTCAGGAGGCTGAGGCATGAGAATCACTTGAACCCAGGAGATGGAGGTTGCAGTGAGCCCAAGATTGTGCCACAGCCCTCTAGCCTGAGCCACAGAGCAAGACTCCATCTCCATACACACACACGCACACACACACACACACACACACACACAAAGATGGTTCATTACCATCTGGAACATCTTGTTCAAATCTCAAGGACTCGGCAGCCATGATGGTGCTGCTCACTCATGGACCGTACCCGGTGATGCCCGGTGATGATGTATCATCAAACTCGGCACTCTATACACGAGAGCAAAAGTATCCTTCAACTGTTCCGAAGCACCATCTTTTAAGATGGATCATCACTTCTTCAACACTCCTTTAGGAACAAGTCCGCTAGTTCGATGCTGTTGGTTCTTAGAATCCCTGTCCCCCTAAATCTCACACCTCACTACACTTCTAGTCTAATTCTATGTACCTGGATGCCTAACTTAGTGATTTGCCTTGCCTTGTGTGATAAATATGCTCCTAAAAAGATGGCATAGAAGGTACCACTTTTTAAAGTACTACAGGATTCCTGCTTCTAAATATCTTATAAATCCTTTTGTAAAATGATACACTTCTTACAGAAAAGTATATTCTCATATTGGATTTGTTTTAAACAAGGCACAAAAACTTTGACATTGTATGTAAAACTATAAGCCCCATCACATGTAATATTTTAAATGTCTTCATTTAACCTTAACTAAGTAAAAAATAATAAAATGTAGGGCAATTACCAAGTGCCTTAATAAAGGTCAAGCTAAATATGTAACATCTCCTTCACATATTCTTTAAGATATCCTTAATGTGCTAAAAATACTGATGGCAGGCTGTACTTCAAGACTTCTTTTTGGATCGGGCATGGTGGCTCACACCCGTAATCCCAGCACTTTGGGAGGCCGAGGTGGGAGGATCACCTGAGGTCAGGAGTTTAAGACCATCCTGGCTAACACGGTGAAACCCCATCTCTACTAAAAACACAAAAATGAGCTGGGCGTGGTGGCACAGGCCTGTAATCCCAGCTACTCAGGAGGCTGAGGCAGGAGAACTGCTTGAACCCAGGAGGCGGAGTGAGCCGGGAATGAGCCACTGCACTCCAGCCTGGGCGACAGATCAAGCCTTCGTCTCAAAAAAAAACCAGACTTCTTTTTGTTGTTTGCTGGGAACGGAGCCACCACATACATAACACTCACTCCCCTCAAGCAAACATGCTGGATGTAAGAGGCCCTGGGAGCTGGCAATCGCTTGGTCAGACAGTCGCGTGGAGGACTTTTATTTCAAACACGGCAATGGTAAGGCCAAAAGGGAGTTAAGTAGCTCCTTCCAGGCTGCAGAGAGACTGAACAGGAGTAAGAAGCCAGCCCCTGGTTCTACTCTTCACCAGTCCACGAGGCCTTCCTGACCCCACGTATGCCACACCCCACTGGTACGCGAGTTTGGGTTGAACCAGACAAAAAGACTTGATGTTCCTGCTCGTATCCCAGAATAAACCACCCGTATGTTGCTTCATAATTTTAGGAAATATGCCATCCTACTTTGGCAACCCTATGTGAGATTTTCTGCATTTAAAGAAAGAGGGATGTGTGTTCTGCATTAGCTCCAGAAATAAAAACCCCTACTCAGTCTCAGCAAGGCGTGCAGTTAAAAATAATCAGGGCCGGTTTCTCTACAGTGAAAGAATGAAACGGAGAGCCAAGCAATGTGCGAGGCTGAGTGCCAACAAGGCTGTGCCTTTAAAATCATCTAAGTAATCAGACTGCCTGCTGCACGTTGTCAAGGGAAGTCCTGAAAGCAGCAGCACAACCCACCCTACCTTATTCCAGAGAGACTGTAACTTGACATGTCTGATTTTCTTTTTTTTTTTTCTTGAAATGGAATTTCACTCTGTCGCCCAGGCTGGAGTACAGTGGAGCAATCTCAGCTCACTGCAACCTCCACCTCCTGGGTTCAAGTGACTCTCCTGCCTCAGCCTCCCAAGTAGCTGGGATTACAGGTACCCACCACCATGTCCAGCTAATTTTTGTATTTTTAGTAGAGACGGGGTTTCACCATGTTGGCCAGGCTGATCTTGAACTCCTGACTTCAAGTGATCCATCCACCTCAGCCTCCCAAAGTGCTGGGATTATAACAGGCGTGAGCCACCACGCCTGACCCCACGTCTGATTTTGAATGCTAACACTTCCTCAGTACACAGTAACTCACAACATCAAAGTGACGCAGGAGGCACGTGTAAATCGCACTAGAAGCCTCGCCCACACAGCCTTGTTATCAAGTGTGGTCAGCACTGGCATCACCCAGGAGCTGGTAAGGAAAGGACAGCCTCAGCCCCTGCCCCCATCTCTGGACCCAGCATCATTCACTTTGAGCGAGGTGCCCAGGTGATTGGACGGCACGTTAAAGCTGGAGAAGCAATACCCTAACCCTGGTAACCCACGCACCATCACAGAGAAATCCCAGACACTGCCTCCTCTTCCTTCCCACCTGATGCTGCAGGACACATGCGCGCATGCTCACAGAGCTCCCTGTGATCTCTTCAGTTTCTCATTTGGGCCTTGGCAATTTGCATTTACAAATTAGCATGGTTTGAATTAATAGGAAAACAGGCCGGGCGCGGTGGCTCAAGCCTGTAATCCCAGCACTTTG
>NW_012115267.1:955080-957938 GCF_000951035.1 Colobus angolensis palliatus
AGTATCCGGTTTAGCATCTAAGAAAGCAAAAGAGGGTCAGGCCCTGTGACTCACACCTGTAATCCCAACATTTTGGGAGGCTCAGGTGAGCAAATCACTTGAGGCCAGGAGTTCGAGACCAGCCTAGGCAACATAGCAAGACCCTCATCTCTACAAAAAATTTAAAAACTCGCAGATACGGTGTTGTGCACCTTCAGTCCCAGCTACTCAGGAGGCTGAAGCAGGAGGATAGATTGAGCCCAGGAGGTCAAGGCCATAGCAAGTGGTGATCACGCCACTGTACTCCAGCCTGGGTGAAAGAGTAACTCCATCTCAAAAATAAATAAACAAATAAATAAAACGAAAGTGAGAGAGAAAGCGGGGTCTACCTGGGAGAGAGAAAGAAGAAAGTGAAAGGCGAGCGGGTCCAGTGTAGAAGCAGCAGGTCAGAAGAGAGGGCAGAGGTTCATTTCTCCACACACTTCACCCTGCACCTGCTCCCATAAACACCAGCAAACTCATCCCTATCTAACAGGCTAGAAAGGAAGGAGTCGCATTTCTCTTAAACCTAACTTTTATGCTAAGGTCCAAAAATGGAAAGGTAGAAATTGAAGAATTAATTGCCTCTGTTTTATCATTAACCAAAGCAGAATTACCTGCCTAAAGAGGACAAAATATAAAAGAAGTGGCAGAATCCTATTTTATAAGTGATTGTGGGATCCATTTAAGTAATTAACAATCCACTGTTCTCTGGGAGTCTACCTACATGGGTGTCGTGCTGAAAAGCATGGAGACACAGATTCTAATCCTTTGGAAAAGAATGACAGGTGGAGAAGAAAGAACTCTGAAGTCAGCAAGCCCAGAATGTACTGTAAGCCCTTCTACTACTAACCTAGCAGGGAAACTGTGGGCAGCTTCTCAGGCTCAACTTTGTCATCCAAAGAAACGGGAAAAAATCAGTCAGCGTTGTCTCCAAAGGTCCTTCCGTACGAGCCCTAAAAACTGTATGATTCTAAGTCACAATTGTTGTCTCAATATTACTACTTCTCTTTAAAAAGGCAAAAATGACCCACAGATAGTCTCACCAGATGCAGGCTTCAAATGTGTCATTTGCTCATTTCACGAAATAGTCCAGACTTCTTCAAAACATGACTCTATTCACACTTAGCCACTCTTGTTGACAAAAATACAAATATGCCACCTTCTCTGGCATAAACGGGAGGCTCCTGCAAGGTAAGCTCTCCGCTTCAGACGCCTCCTTCTCAGACAATCTCCCATGCACCACCCATCACTCTCTATCCCATCACTCTCTATCCCCTGATCCTTTCTTACATCTCCTCAAAGCTTAAATTATACATTGGCATACTGGATTACTGACAAAAGGTTCCTCTTCCCCAACTTGATTTTCAACTCCTAGAGAGAAGGGATGTTACCTGGCACTACTACTACATCAAAACATTGTCTGGCACAGAGGCCATAACCACTGGCCAAATAAGCAAATTTAAGTTCTAATACTGGTCAGTGAGGTTGTTGCTGTGTTTTTAAAAAGAAGGCCCAAAACTATCAGCATGACAAAGCAATCCTAGGATGAAGATATGAACAAGAGCAACAAAAAAAGAAGAAAAAAAGAACTCATTTTTGTTGGAGTAAGAGGAAAACTAAGACGACCTATAAAATGGATTAAGATCTAACTACCCTCAGTATTCTGCATGCACATGTGTTTTTTCCCTTTCGAGTTAGGAACAGAAATTTAAACTGACCCTCTGTCATTCATATGCAAAGAGGGTAAAATCAAGTGGAATTTTATGTTCTGCTTCAACTGCCATTCCTTTTCAGATTTAATCAGCTAAACAAATAATGGTAGTTTTCTAGGTTAGTTCATATAAAAGTCAGAAACAGCCCTATGAACACTTAAAAACTTTTTTTAAAAGGTGCTTTCATCATCAATACCAACATTGGCAAGATTACAACTGATGTATCTGTGAAGCAGCAGAAAATCATATTCCTTTTTAGTAATATTAGCATATCACAGAGCACATCAGGTAGTGAAACCCAAGCCTGGGTGCACACTTATCTAGAGGCAGACCCAGGAACAGAAGATTGTGAGTGGCATCTGTGAGGCTGCCGAAACAGGTTCTCAATGAGACACTCAGAGTTTCATTAAATGGCCTTTGACAAGACCCTCCTGCTGGGGGGCCCATGGCAGGCTCCTGGGAATGCTTCTTCCTCAGTGGTCTTTTCTAGTCTTGATCCTGAATTTTCCTTTCTTTGACTTAATATTTCCCTATCTTAAGCCTAGTGTTAATACTCTGAGATTTGTTAACAAAAGCACACTTATCCCTATAGAAAAGCATAGAGAAGACTTAATGAGCCAATAATAGCTTTTCATAACAACCACAATAAAAAACTAAACAGATCCCACACCCAATTTTAATTTTCCCCACAAAATCTGCTCCTCTCCCTAGCTTTCCCAGTTCAATAAACAGCAACTCCATCTTTCTGGTTGCCAGGCCAAAAACCTTTGTCTTTACCTCTTTCTCTCATAACCCAGAATAAATCCATAAACAACCCCTTCAGCTTGATCCTCCAAACAGATCTAGAAAATGGGCCGGGCGCAGAGGCTAATGCCTGTATTCCCAGCACTTTCGGAGGCCAAGGCAGGCGGATCACTTGAGGTCAGGAGGTTGAGACCAGCTGCCCCAGTAGGGACAGGCAAAACCCTATCTCTACTAAAAATACAAAAATTTGCTGGACATGTGGCATGCATCTGTAATCCCAGCTACTCAGGAGGGTGAGGCAGGAGAATCGCTTGAACCTGGGAGGTGGAGGCTGCAGTGAGCTGAGATCAGGCTCAACTGACAGAGCTAGACTATGTCTCA
>NW_012115267.1:958023-1004015 GCF_000951035.1 Colobus angolensis palliatus
GAAGGAGGAGGGGAAAGAGAAGGGGAAGGAGGAGGGGAAAGAGAAGGGGAAGGAGGAGGATGAGGATGAGAAAGAGGAGGAGGAGGAGGAGGAGAAGAAAATGACCACTAGTCACCAGCTCCACTGCTACTATGCAAGTCCAAGGTACCAGTGTTCCTTGCCCGAACTATTGCTGAAGTCTCCTGCCTTACCTCCCTGCCTTCACCCTTACCTATTCACCACACACTCTCCGGGATCTTTTAAAACTAGTTCATTTAAAATGTTCTCAGCTCAAAGTTCCCAACCCTCACGGGATCTCCCTCTGCTGCTGGCACCTCTCTGATCTCTTTTCTCCTTCTCCCCCTGCTTACAGCCTTCCTGTTGTGCCTCAAACAAACCAAGAACACAGCTGTCTCGGGGCCTCTGCACTTGTTCTCCCTTCCTCAAATGCTCTTCCCTCACATACCAAGATTGCTCTTTCCCTTATTTCATTCATGGTTCTGCTCAATTATCCCTCGCAGACAGGTTTTCCTTGGCTGCTTTATCTAAAGTAGCACCCACCCACCCCTGCCCATCATTCTGTCTCTCATCACAAGTATGAAAAACCCATAAAAACAATGCCTTTGTGCAGTGTCTACGATGACCTTTGATACACTGCATTCAACAAATGCTTGTAGAGTGAAGGAATAAACTTACTATGCATCTACTATATGCCAGACACAATAAATATTTGTTGAATGGATGAATAAATGAATGAGTGAATTCCAATATCCCTCCTCCAAACACACTCAGCAAAACAACTGTCTTAGATTTTTCAGAGGAATCACCAAAATGAGGCTAACATCAATGAGATTTTTTTTTCAATTGGCAGGAAGAACGGAGACACAGGTACTTGTATATACTGACTAGTTAGAAATATCTTTTTTTTTTTCTTTTGAGAGACAGAGTTTCGCTCTTGTCACCCAGGCTGGAGTACAAAGGCTTGATCTCGGCTCACTGCAATCTCCACCTCCCAGGTTCAAGTGATTCTCCTGCCTCAGCCTCCTGAGTAGCTGGGATTATAGGCATGTGCCACCGCACCCAGCTAATTTTTGTATTTTTAGTAGAGATGGAGTTTCACCATGTTGGCCAGGCTGGTCTCGAACTCCTGACCTCAGGTGATCTACCTGCCTTGGCCTCTCAGAGTGTTAGAATTACAGGTGTGAGCCACCACACCCAGCCAGAAATATCTTAAGAAACAAAGCAGCAGGCAGGATCTACTCAGAAGCAGGGAGGATCTACTTGAAAAAAGACAGAATGGAAATTCATTATCGATAAGACAGCTGGTGGTTATACACTAATAAATAAAAGTAGCCTATGCTTAGAATTGTCAACTACCAATGACCTGATGAAGACATCTCATGACAGATGTACAAAACAATTTTGCAGTAAACTCCCTGCACATTCTGGGCCTTCAAAAATGTGGATGGACTAAAATCCATTTTCTGGATTGGTTTCTATCTGGAATCCATTTTCTGGATTGGTTTCTATCTGGAAAGGTTTCTATTCCCAACCACTTCAGACAGCAGGCGTTTAAAGTCAATTCATTCATTGAGGGACGCTCAGCTTAGTCTAATCAATACCTGGTATAGCCCATGTTGCTGAACAACCTCAATTTCACACCACAGTTATGCTTAAGAAAAAGATTTGTAAATATTGAAAGAGGCAGTATACTTGCTATGGTGCACATAGGTAATATTAAAAGCAGTATCCAAACATCCTTCCCTGTTAGGGGATATTTTCCCCATCCTAGGATAAAAGCACAGCCTAGACACTGGGTTGCAGCTGAACTGCTGGGACAATAATGTGGGACGGCTGCTTTCCACCCGGCCCACCCAGGGCTGCACTGGCTAATCCCTTTGCTCCTCTGTCCCTCGTAGCCAAGCTCCCAGGGTGTCCCACCTGACACCACAGGGTTTGCAGTTGCCACCTGCATCCTGCTGTTCTCATCTCTTTAATCATTTCTACAACATTTATCACAATAGCCTCCTCCGAGTCTTCAAAGAAGGGATTATGACTCCAATTTACACACCGCTGAACCCGTGATAGCCATTTGGAGGGACTGCCTCTACTTTCCATTTTATAAAGGGCCAGTCAGGCCTAAAGAGGAAGGGGGGAAAAAAAGCCATGCCATCCCATTTCATTTTCTTCTCCATTGCAGGCAAAGGAATAAAAGTGAAAGCCATTAACATAAAGAGACACATGTACACGGCAAACAGCTCAGGCAGAACTCAAAAACCCCTGATCATTTAACTGGAAATTGAAGTAAAATACTTCATAAGATAAAGACAAGCCCTTTTACTACTAACGGAGCGGGGCAATTATTAATGTTTTTTTAAACAACCAGATCTCGCAAGAGGTAGTTATTTTTAAACCATAAATCAAGCACTCAACGGAGAATGGACACAGACGCGTTTTTTTAAAGCAAACAAATGAAACGCACAGACTACTATGGCAAGCCATTGGCCCGCAAACTACGTAACACAAATGAATTTAATAGCCACAGAACGGCTTTTATCAAACAGTGGAAAGCCAGCTTCCGTTCTCAAAACTGGTGTTTTTAAAAAGTGATTAAGTCAAATTACCTTTTTTCTTCTGAAGGTAGGAAGGGGGATTTACTTCTGAATTCAAAACACTATTATACTTCCTTTTTTCTTGAATTGCTAAGTGATTGAATCGACCACTTCCTCCCAGTAGCAGGGTAAAGGTATACAATGCAAAGAACAGCTCTGCAGCAATTAGTTCTTTCTTATTTTTTCTTGGAGACATAGAGTCTCGCTCTATTGCCCAGGCTGGAGTGCAATGGCGCGATCTCGGCTCACTGCAACCTCTGCCTCCCAGGTTCAAGCGATTCTCCTGCCTCAGCCTCCCGAACAGCTGGGACTACAGGCGTGTGCCACCACACCCAGCTAATTTTTGTATTTTTAGTAGAGACGAGGTTTTGCCATGTTGGCCACATTGTTCTTGAACTCCTGGCCTCAAGTGACCTGCCTGCCTCGGCCTCCTGAAGTGCTGAGATTACGGGTGTGAGCCACTGCACCCGGTCTTGCAGCAATTAATTCTGAAAGTTATCAGATCACTGATTTTCTGCCTTCACCAGCCCACATATGCATAATGTGTGTGCGCTTACACGTGTGTGTATTCTGTGTAAGAAAAATGTGGGGTTATTATAAAGATATTTACCAGTTGCACACTAGACTTTCACAGCTACAGTCCTGTTCAGTCCAGCTGTGGCCCCAAAGAGCCTCCCCTGGGCGGAAAATGCATTTTGTGTCTCCCGGTCAAGAAAAGGGCAGTCTAAGTGGATACTTCATTGTGGTCAAGGGAAACTATGCTTTTGTATAAATAAACTATTTCTTTGTCTAAACTGCAAACAGGTAAGGGTAGATAAGCTTTATTTTCTAGCAAGGGCAAAAGTTATCTCCTTTCCCTTTCTCTCAGAGGGAACCAAATCCTGAAGACGGTTCATAGCTCAAAGCCCTAATTGCCTGGTATGACCCACGGAAAATTCCATTTTGAGAAAATGTACTTTCCTTTAAATATTCTGAGACAGAAAGCAACCCGGTCTCTGAAGAAGCTGCTAGACTTTCTCAGGATGGTAGAAACTTTCAGGAAAGCAAAGGAATTTAATGAAGCCTCACAGAGAGTTTGAAATCTTTACCTTACATAGCACTGATGGCTAATGCTATGCTTGTTCTAATGAAGGTAATTTTGTATGATTCTCGACTAGGTTTGAGGCTACGAAAACCAAAAATCAGTGTGTATACCTTTAAATCCAGAGGCAACTGACAGCTATTAAACTAGTTAACATTTACTCTCACCTATACCCCTTGTAAACTATTAGCTCTCAGCTACACCCCTTGGTAAATGTTAACAGTTAGAGTTCTCTTTCATTCATTAAAATCCAAACAGCTTAACATGTCTGTGATAATACACACTAATAATTTCCCACTTTTTATAAAATATTTAATAGCAATGTAAGTCTCACTGATACCCAATCTGAAAAAACTTTCCATGTTAGAGATAGACTGTTGTGCTGATAGTAGAATTTTAAAATTGGAATCGACTTTAGAGATGATTTAATCCATTTCCTCATTTTAAAGATTAGGAGACAGAACCAGAGACTCTGAAATGTCCAAAGCCACAGAGTTTATTAATAGAGATAAAATCAGAACACCCAGGGCCAGGTGCAGTGGCTCACGCCTGTAATCCCAGCACTTCGGGAGGCCGAGGCAGGTGGATCACTAAGGTCAGGAGTTAGAGACCACCCTGGCCAACATGGCAAAACCCTGTCTCTCCTAAAAACCCAAAAATTAGCTGGGTGTGGTGGCGCATGCCTATAATCAGGAGGCTGAAGCAGGAGAATCGCTTGAACCCAGGAGGCGAAGGTTGCAGTGAGTGGAGATCACGTCATTACATTCCAGCCTGGGCAACAAGAGTGAAACTCCATCTCAAAAAAAAAATCAGAACACCCAGAAAGATCAGGCCAGCACTGTTATACACCAGTTCAACTAACCCTTCCACACTCACGTAATCTCAGCGGTCTCTTCTCTTTCCTCATCTCCAGCCAGCAGGTTCCATACTAACCCGACAGCTCCATCCACGGTGCCACTCTGGACACTAATCACCTCTGCCTGCTCTGTTCTTCCTCAGCGGATCTCCTCGACTTTATCACCCAAAAGTCTTACACACGGTCATGTATGTAAGTGTGCCTCAAGAGCTTAGGAGAAAATCCCAAGGCTAGATGAATTACAGAAGATGAAAAATACAAAGTTTTCTTTCTCTTAACTCTTGGTGGTTTTCAGGATGCTGTATCTTACCAAAAAGAATGTGCACATTTCATTTGTCCGACAGTTAATTTAGTCTTGGGTGTCTTATAAATAGAAACTAGATTTTGTGGTTGATCTCAAATATTAACACTGAGCGTTCCTCTAGCATTTAATATGCACACAGTTTCTGCCATTTCGATGAGTCCCTACAAGTCAGTAGGACACTGGGCTTTGCACAAACATAAAACGAACAGTCAGCAAAAAACTGTCTCAGAAATGCATGGATAGGTTCAGGGAAATACTCTTGAAAGTGAGGTCTAGATACCACAAAACAGCCTCTTCAAACTCTACGTGTGGAGTTGTATCTAAATCAACAAGTTTGCTTGGGAGCTTAAATTCATCTTACCACGTAGTACAACAAAATGGAGTTTCCATACACTATTTAAAAACCAGGACTAGAAAGTTTATGGTTCTTATCTACCGTGGCAAAACAAAACTGGAAACAAATCCTATTCTTTCATGTTACACCCCTTCCTCTTGCCTTGTTTTTGTCTTTCCATTCACTGAGTAACACTTTAACTAAAGAATGTACTTAAAATAAGAACAAAATACAGGAAGTTAATCCAACCAAAACACTTAAAGTAATAGTAAACTAAGGTACATGGAAAAAGAGGAAGTTTTGATGCCTCCCACAAAATAAAGACTTCCTGGCAGGTGAGACTTAAAAAGCAATCATAGTGTTCTCCATTCTCTTGGTGATAGAGAGAAAATGTTTTCTCTAGACAAAGTTGAAGCTTAAGTGTAAATTTCAGATCACCAGGCGGATCCCTAATAAGGACTGAGAGCTCCCTGAGGAACAGCGATGCCAAGCCCAGTTTTGGAGACATAGGGAGTGGGTGGTGGAACTCCCGCTTCCATTCGAAGGAGACCCCTCTCCAGCACCATGGGAGTTGCACCCTTAAGCAGATATTCTGTCCTCCAGAGAGCTGAGGTTTCAGGAGTCCAGGTAAGGTACAAATGTCATTAGCATGACTACTTGAAACACACCACAATAGCCGGGTGCAGTGACACCTGTAATCACATTTGGGAAGCCAAGGCGGGCAGATCCCTTGAGGTCAGGAGTTCGAGACCAGCCTGTGCAACATGGTGAAACTGCATCTCTACTAAAAATACAAAAATTAGCTGGGTGTGGTGGCATGCACCTGTAATCCCAGCTACTTGGGAGGCTAAGGCAAGAGAATCGCTTGAACCTGGGAGGCGGAGGCTGCAGTAAACTGAGATCACGCCACTCCAGCTTAGGCAACAAAGCGAGACTCTGTCTCAAATACACACACACACACACACACACACACACACACACACACACACACACACACCTGCAAGAGGGTTTATACCTGGTGCCTGCTGGTTTCAGCCACTCTTAAACCAATGGGAGCATTTTATTATTTTATTTCTTTGCAAAATAATGGGTCCTGGGGACACCATCGCCCTTCATTAACGCTGAGATTCTGACTTCCATGGCCATTTGCCATTGATGCTTTTAATAACCATGCATTGATTCCATTCTGAAGTCCAGAGAAAAAGCTTTCTATTTTTGCCTTCCCTAATAGGGCACAGCCCACAGAAAGCTTCCCACCATGCAAAGCTCTAGCTTGGCTGACATCAGAACAAAGTCCGGTCAACAGTTTCTTATATTAGGCTATCATTGTTGTTAGCCCCGGTGAGTCAAATTTACATTCTGGGAGAAGGGTATGAGTCCTCACTTCTACATACTTAAACTCAGAAGTGATGACATTTCACTTTTATACATTTTATACATTTATACCCAGATGTATTTCAGAGTCTTACTTTGTGGCTGGGAAGGTGGCCTAAAAACCCAATATAACCCAAAGCAAGCAGGAGGTCCTAATTCTGTTCTCAGCAGCAACTGTCTGACTCAGCCCATGTGTCTGCTCTCAAGACCCCGACTCTGCCCCTACAGGCTCCATTTCTTCTACTATACAAACGAGGCTCTTGCCATCCACTCAGGCTTATTTACTTGCACTGTGTACATATACACCAAGTCACACACACTCACACACCCCACAAAAAAAAAACGGGAGGCTTAAAAGACCCCATGTTGTCACAGTTTGCTCTGAAGCTACTCCCTCCAGCTCAACAGGCAACAAGCTCCCGTCCTACCTGCCCCTTTCTACCTTTCAGGAATAAAAACAAACAACCAGAAATAGCAGAGAAGGCAGAAGGGAACCAGGATCTGACACCTAATTACAGTTCCATAAACCCAGACAACTATTTTTGTTAGTTAACCTGGACAATCGCACAAGATGTCTGCTCATTTTTAAAAAAAAAACACACACAACTTAGATTGCAAGTGCCTGGCACGTACAAGGCAAACAGTGTGGGCACACCCATTAGTTCAGGTCCTAGCTACATATTTACGTTTGAGATAGAGTCTCGCTCTATCACCCAGGCTGGAGTGCAATAGTGCAATCTCGGCTCACTGTAACCTCCACCTCCCAGGTTCAAGCGATTCTCCTGTCTCAGCCTCCTGAATAGCTGGGATTACAGGTGTGCGCCACCACTCCTGGCGAATTTTGTGTTTTTAGTAGAGACAGGGTTTCTCCCATGTTGGGTAGGCTAGTCTTGAACTCCTGACCTCAAGTGATCCACCTACCTCGGCCTCCCAAAGTGCTAGGTAGGAGCCACTGCTCCTGGCTTAGCTACATATTTCTATTGTCAAGGTTATCTAGTTGTTGTAGGTTAAATGGTCCGTATTCACTAACACACTGGTAAAGGAGGGTAATTACTATTTCCAATTTCCATTTTGCATTCCATAAAAGAGACCAACCAACTCCATGAACACCTTGATTTGTCCTAGTTGTGTTCACATTACACTGATTTAGGAGCAAAAAATCATTTCTCAGTCATGGGCATTGTATAGGGTTGCCCAATTTACAAAATAAAAATATAGGCTGGGTGCGGTAGCTCCCACCTGTAATCCTAGCATTTTGGGAGGCCAAGGTGGGAGGATCACTTGAGGTCAGGAGTTCAAGACCAGCCTGGCCAATGTGGCAAAACCCCATGTTTACTAAAAATATAAAAATTAGCCAGGTGTGGTAGTGCATGCCTCTAGTCCCAGCAACTCGGGAGGCCAAGGCATGAGAATCACTTGAACCTGGGAGGTGGAGGTTGCAGTGAGCCAAGATCGCATCACTGCACGCCAGCCTGGCTGACAGAGGGAGACTCTGTCTCAAAAAAAAAAAAAAAAAGGGAAGAAAGAGAAAAATATGTATTATGACTAATTAAATCAGAATATCACATGGAACATATTTAGACTAAAAATTATTCATTCCTTATGTGAAATTCAGATGTAACAATAGATGTATGCATAAGACCCACTCATAATCAACACTTTATGTTTATCTGAAATTCAGATTTAACTGGCTATACTGTTTTTTTTTGGTTTTGGGTTTTTGGGTTTTTTGTTTGTTTGACAGATACAGGATCTCACTCTGTGCCCCATGCTGGAGTGCAGTGGTACTATCACAGCTCACTGCAGCCTCCATCTCCTGGGCTCGAGTGATTCTCCCATCTCAGCCTGTCAAGAAGCTGGGACCACAGTCATGTGCCCCCTGCTAATTATTTTTTATTTCTTGTTGAGAGAGGTCTAGCCATGTCGCCCAGGCTGGTCTCGAACTCCTCGGTTCAGGGTCAGGGGATCCACCCGCCTCGGCCTCCCAAAGTGCTGGGATCACAGGTGTGAGCCACCACACTCAGTCAATATCCTGTATTTTATCTGGCAATCTTAAACACTGTAGTAGGACAAGGGAAAACAGATGAATTAAGACATGGTATCTTACCACAGGAGCTCACTGTCTGGTGAAAGAGCCAGATCTGAACTAGAATCATTCAGTGGAGGATGAGAGGCATTTATTTACCAAGCACTTTCAAGAACACAGGGAAGGAGCAATTAAATCCTAACTGAGATGCACACTAATGTCTCTATCCTGCACAATGAAAATGAACATTATAGAATTTTTTCTATCAGTCTCTATATCCCACAGATTCTTTAATCCTGATTCATGAACTTTAGCTAAAGTGTTTTCAGCCAGGCACGGTGGCTCACACCTGTAATCCTGGTACTTTGGTAGGCCAAGGCGGGTGGATCACTTGAGGTCAGGAATTCAAGACCAGCCTAGCCAACATGGCAAAACCCCCTCTCTACTAAAAATACAAAAATTAGCCAGGCGTAGTGGCGGGAGCCTGTAGTCCCAGTTACTTGGGAGGCTGAGGTAGGAGAAGCACTTGAACCTGGGAGGCTGACGCTGCAGTGAGCTGAGATCACACCACTGCACTCCAGCTTGGGCAACAGAGTGAGACTCCGTCTCAAAAAAAAATTATGCTTTCTGCCGTTATTTGCACCTGAGGCAAGTTACTGACAAGGTAATGTGAAGGGGGTTAGAAAACACTGGCCATAACAGATACAAAAACACAGATGAGAAAAGACGCTGAGTTATTTCAATGCCGAATAAGCCTCCTCACTTTTGTGCTTTGAGAGCGAGTGGGGACTGAAAGTTTACCTGTTTCAGAACTCCAGTTTAGAAGACAGCCTTTCCCATTTCTGCTGAGATAAGGGATTCCCCATGAACTCCTCACAGGCACAGTTCTGAAAGTAAGATCTGGAGCCCATATTTGGAAAACAAACTTTCTAGCTCTTTTTGCACCAGCAGCCAAAGGAGCTGGGCAAGGTACAAGAGTCACTGGTCAGGTGGGGTCAAGTCAGCACAGTGCTGGAGAGATGTCGCAAGCTCACTCAAGTGTCTTTCTCATGGCACTAGGGCAAGCACTATCTGTACAGCCTGGCACAGAAACAGCACTTGCCCAGAAGACACTCCTGAAGCTACTGCACTTCCCCTTATTTCAAGATCAAAGAAAGTAGGAGACAGAAAAGAAAAGAAGCAAGGGAGGTAAGGGGTGGTGTGTACATATTTCCTGTTGGAATTCTTCTGGCGTATAAAAAAGAGAGCCTGACCATTGCCAAATGCATCCGGTGAGGCTTTGGGATCCACTGGTGGGAAACACTGAATATATTTAATATCCAAGACAATAATTCAAAGACTTTAAATTGGGAAATTAGCTTAACAGTATTTTACTTATAAGGTCCTACATTTCAATACTAAAAATACTGACACTTTAAAACGTAAAATTGGTCCTTTATTCCTAGACTATTCATCTTTGCATTCCCAGCACAGAGCATCATCATGGCACTTAGCAGACCCCCATGATGTCTGATCAATTAATGAGTTAATGGATGGTTTCAAGGCCATGAGCCAGATTCTCTGTCATCGGCGTTTACTGCTGCACACGGGAAACCTTGCAGTGTATAAACCTTGTTTATAACACTGCCCTAAAAGCCACTAGGATTCTCTAGATTAGAAAGATAAATATATTCTAATTCTCATCCTTCAAACTTGCTCAAAACCTGACACTTTTACATCAGGAAAGTTAAAAAAGAAAAAAAAAGATCCCAACAAAGTCAGCCTGTTTATAATTTTGTTTTGGAGGCAGTGCAGAAGAAAACATCCTAGAGGCACTGCCAAATTCTAAAGAGTCTTCGAACGCCAAAAACAGCTTCAGTCCCTTAAGCAAAGTGGGAGGGAAAAAATTCAAAGCAATAAATTCAAATAAATTCAAATTCAAAGCAATAAAGATTTAAACAGAAAGATCATGAGAGATCAGTAAATTCCACATGTGGCCCTATTGTTTAATTATGAAACTGCCAATGCAACTTTCAATGGTTAACCAACACAGCACAAGTTCGCTCCTAATTTAATATCCCTTTTGGATTTCTGACTCCATAATGAGACATCTTCCAGGCCAAAACATGCCAAATTTTTCTACCCTGAAACAAACCTGTGAATTTTCTGGGCTTAGGTCCTTTCTTTTTCCCTCCATTCGGCCACTGAAATAATAATTCTAATTAAAAATGAGTTCAGGCCCGGCGCAGTGGCTCACACCTGTAATCCCAGCACTATGGGAGGCCCAGGCAGGTGGATCACAAGGTCAGGAGTTCGAGACCAGCCTGACCAATAAGGTGAAACTCCCGTCTCTACCAAATAATACATATAAATTAGCCGGGCGTGGTGGTGGGCACCTGTAGTCTCAGACACTCAGGAGGCTGAGGCAGGAGAATCGCTTGAACCTGGGAGGCAGAGGTTGCAGTGAGCCGAGATCGCACCACTGCACTCCAGCCTGGGCGACGGAGCGAGACTCCGTCTCAAAAAAAAAAACAACCACTTTTGTTTGTAAACTCAGTAGATATATAACTGGCCTACAGTGACATTGACAAGTTAACTTTTAAAATACCTAAAGCAAGTTTCCCTGTAGAGTTGGGCAAATTCCATCTGCCGACTGCCCACTTGTTGACACATTTTGCTATCAGGAACCCAACACCACCAATTTTGGGGAAACCTTTTTCTCAACACATGAGAAAACCCCAGATAAGTCAAAGAGCTGAGCTGAACAAAACAAAATGCTCTAAGACAATGACTGGTGTTCACTGATCTGGGTCATCTGCCTGCCTCCATGCCTGACAGCCTTTGACCTATCCCAAAGCAACAGCCATCTGTCTAGTATCTGAACACAAACTGGGGCAGAGCACTGGGGGTATGCAAGGCAGGGAGCAGTTAAGGAGCCAGGAAGGGAAGGAAGGAAATTGTTTAGTAAGTACCCACTACATGCCAAGCATTGTCTTAGGCACTTTTATATGCATTATTTTATTCAGTCCTTACAATAGCTCTATGACACAATTTTGCTTTTTTAAAACTAAGCAAGTCCCAGATGTCTCCATGTCATCAAAATCTAAATATATAACATTATTACCCTTTGAAAATTTTAATAAATGAAAGAAAATTTAAATTTAGTATTTAAAATTCTATTAAATATAAAAAATTCTATTAAATGGCCCATCCAGTTTTGGCAGCTAGGAAGGTTCAATAAGAGTGATTTATTTTACTAAGACCTGGAGCAACAGATGAGACCTATGTTACTGAAAACGATTATGCAATGCTATGATTACAACTATATTAAAAATATGCCCTTTAGGTAATACTCTCGATTGTGGTGATGGCCTCACTGGTATACACACGTCAGAAGTGACCAAACTGTATACTTGAAATGTGTGCAGTTCACTGTATGACAACTGCACCTCAATACGGCTATGTAAAAAACGAAAATAGACAGTCCTCCCTCAGTCTACATGGGGGGTTTGGTTCTAGGGCCCCCACGCCCAGCATACCAAAACCTATGCATAAAGTCCTGAAGTTGGCCCTCAGAAGCTGCACACGAGATGAGTCAGCCCTCCGTGTGCACAGGCGGCATACAGGTGGACCCATGCAGTTCAAATCTATGTTGTTCAAGGACCAACAACACTCAAGATTCAGACCAAAATAGAAATGAAGAAAGTGAAACTATCCATAACAACAAGGATAAAGCATTCTCAGTCAAAAAAAGACTATATAGATGAACATAAGCTAGATATCTCTGTTTTATATTTCTCAACATATTTTCTGCACAACACCCGCTCCAGGGGATGTTAGTTCTTAACACATGCACGCGCACACACACACACATAAGCACGCGCACACACACACACATAAAGATTCTTCAGTCAGTAAGTTTGAAAAATGCTTGGTTAAACAAAGCTCACCATGGCTGGGTGTGGTGGCTCATGCCTGTAATCCCAGCACTTTGGGAGGCTGAGATGGAAGGATCACTTGAAGTCAGGAGTTCAAGACCAGCCTGGCCAGCATGGTGAAACCCCGTCTCTACAAAAATTACACGGGCGTAGTGGCACGTGCCTGTAGTCCCAGCTACTCGGGAGGCTGAGGCAGGAGAATCACTGGAAGTAGTGAGCCAAGATCACACCACTGCACTCCAGCCTGGATGACAGAGCAAGACTCTGTGCCCCTCACACCAAAAAAACAGCTCAACGTGCTTCCTAACTGTGGAACTTCTCAGAGGCCTTCTCATACACTAAGATACTTGGTGCTATTCAAAGACAGCTTAATAAAATACAGTTGATCCTTTAACAATACGGGTGTGAAAGGTGCAGGTCTATTTATATAAGTTTTCTTCCACCTCTGCCATGCCTGAGACAGCAAGACCAGCCTCTCCTCTTCTTCCTCCTCCTCAGTCAACTCAATTTTAACATGACAAGGATGAAGACCTTTACTGATGATTTACTTCCATTTAAGGAATAGTAAATATATTTCCTCTTCCTTACGGTTTTCTTAATAACATTTTCTTTGCTCTAGTTTACTAATATTGTAAGAATACAGCATATAATATATATAATATACAAAACGTGTTATTGACTGTTAATGCTATCAGTAAGGCTTCTAGTCAACAGTAGGCTATTAGTAGTTAAGTTTTGCAAAGTCAAAAATTATACTCAGATATTCAACTGCATGGGGGGTCGGTGGCCCCAATGCCTGCATTGTTCAAGGGTCAACTGCATTTTTTACTAATTTTAAGTGACATCTGGTATTAAGCCCATTTTCAGGTAAGTGGCAGTTCAAACAAATTAAAATAACTTGCCCACCAGGACTGCATTCCTTAGGTGGAGGATTAAGAATCTGAAACCACATTTGGCTAGTTCCAAAGCCTGTATTCTCTCCCACTGTCCCACAGTGCCACAAAAAATGGAAATAATTAATTTGGGTCTGCCTGCTCCTTCTCAGGGCTGCAAATCCTTCATCAAGAGCAAAGGTATGGTCAGAGGGAGCACACGCAGGCCTGAGATTCCACAGAAAGAGCACAGAACAAAAGATGGAAATCCCTCCCACTCACACGACAGTCCTTCTTGGGTATACTCTCTTTGGTGGCAGACGCCCAAAGACAACAGACTGTGCTACGTGTCAACAGTCTCATCTGATTGCTAGGGTAGGTCCATTCCACGTAAAAATAACAACATCCCCTGCCTTCTCAGTCCCCTGTACTTAATTATCAGAAAAAGAGGAGGAGAAAATATGCCAGTAAGGAAACTTCAAGAACGCCCTCTGTTCCTTTCCATTTTGCTGGGATGCATCTCTACTAGAAGCCTGAGAAAATATGGCATCAAGGTGACCAGCCTACATACACTTGTACCAGATTCTCTAGAATGTGTCTTCAGGAATCACCCAGGGCTCCTCCTGTGGTGCTGAGTGTGGCTCTGCCAACGTCACAGCAAACAGGAGGCTTAAGGATGAAGTGACAGCCGCTTTCTCCAATGAAACACCGTAACATCATCCAGACCATCTCACTTAGGACTGAGGGCTCCATGCATTCAACCAATAACTAAACGAGAGTCAGTGTGAGGTCATCCACTGAGTAATGCCAAACTACAAGACCTTTTCTTCTCTTGAAAAAGGGCTGAGAGAGATGTTTGCTCTTGGCAGATTGTTCTAATTTTCATGCAAATTAAATCACTGGTCTCATTTCCATTTCTTCTGGGCTCATATGCATACATATTTACGTATACATACATATACAAACCTACAACCACCTATTTCATCATTATAAAAGCCCAAATACCTTATTATAATCACTGCAATGGACATGACAAGAACTGGGAGTTCTATTTCACAGTCCCTATTAGCGATTATGACAAAGTCTACACACGCCTTCTAATTTCATCTCTTAACGTTTCTTGGGCTGAGGTAATATGAAACTCATCTTTACATTCACCCACTGTAGTTTCAAGTAGAATGCCTGAAAAGTGGTAGAGATATATAAAACATCTACTGAAGTGAATAAAAGCAAAACAAAACATGTAATTTAAAATAGAACACTGAGGTCTTCTGTCTTACAAAATCCTTGAAACTTAACAATCGAGATGTGACCATTGCCAAGTCTTTCCAATGAATTAAAAAGCAAACAAAATTTCTACTATCCTTATGCCACGTGAAATTGCCACTTTTGTAGGTCAAGAATGATTGGATATCAACAATTTCATGTGGTTCAGTCTAACAGAATATAATTAATCACACAAACTAAGGTAGAAAATCTGGATATATCTCCAACAGCAATATTCCACTTACCAAAATATTCATATGCAAAGGATATAATCACAAGGCATATGCCAAATTAGTGTGAAAAGGACACGTTTCAGGACATCAAAGGAAATCGTTTAATCAAAACTTTTTTAAATTAATAAGATATAATAAAGATATTTTACGTGTAATAAAATTCACCAATTTTAAATGTAGAACTTGATGCATTTTGACAGATATATGTAGTCTTGTAACCTCCACTACAATCATGAGGTAGAATATTCCCATCACCACAAAAAGGTTCTCTTGTACCCCTTTGCAGTAAATCCTTTCCCCATACCACCAGCCCTGGACCTGCTTTCTGACACTGTATCAGTTTTGCCTTTTCTAGAATTTCACATAAATGGACTCACACAATATGTACTCATGTCTGGCTTCTTTCACTCAGCATAAGGCTTTTGAGAGTCATCCATATCACTTTATCAGTAGTTCATCTCTTTTCCTTGCTACGTTGCATACCACAATATGTTTATCTATGCACCAGACAAGTTGTTTCCAGTATGTGGCAATTGTGGAAAAAGCTGTTATGAACATTTGTGTGTCTTTTTAAAACTTATTTTCATTTCCCTTGGGTGAATTAACTGGGAATGAAATTGCTGAGTTAGCTAGTAAACATATGTTTAACTTTATATGAAACTAGCAAACTGTTTCCCCAAATGCTGTATCATTTTCCACTCCCAAGAACAGTGTAGGAAAGCTCCAGTTGTCACAGCTCCTCACCAACACTTGGTATGGTAAGTCTTTTTCATCTTAGCCATTCTAGAGAACAGGCAGTAGTATCTCCTAGTGGTTTAATTTACATTTCTCTAATGACTAATGATGCTGACATCTTACACTTACCTGCCATTCATATATCATATTTTGGAAAATCTCTATTCAAATATTTTACTCATGTGTAACCAAGCTGTCTCAACTATAAGAGTAGTTTTTTTTTTTTTAGTCAGATATACATTTTTCAAGTATTTTCTCCTAGACTATAGATTGCCTCTTCATTTTCTTCACAGATCTTTTGAAGACCCAAAGTTTTTAATTTAAATTAAGTAAAAAAAAAAAATCTTACACAGTTTCTATGCTAAAAAGAAAAAATATCTGCTGTTAAGGGGTGGAGGTGATGAACAGGCAGAGTGCAGAGGATTTTCAGGGCAGTGAAACTTTTCTGTATGATACTATAATGGTGGATACATCTAATTACACATTTGTCCAAACTCATAGAACACCAAGCGGGAACCCTACCTAGTGTGAACTACTGGACTTCGGGTGACAACGTTGTGTCAGTGTAGGTTCATTGATTATAATCAGTCCCACTCCGGCTGGGGATGCTACTAACGGGGGAGGCTGCGCATGTGTGGAGGCAGGGAGCAGACGGGCAATCTCATGCCTTCCGTGCCAATTTTGCTGTGAACCTAAAACTCCTCTAAAACATAAGGTCTATTTAACAATAAAAATCTGTGCCCCTCTGAAGGTCACTAAGAGTTTCTCCGATGCTTCCTTGGTAAGACTGTGTAGTTTCAGCACTTACATTTAGATCTATTACCTATTTCAAGTTAATTTGTGTATCTGGTACAAGGAATGACTCAAGGTTCATTTTTATTAATACAATTATCTGATTGTTTTGGCACCACTTGAAAATATTCTTTTTCTCATTTAATTATATTTATACCTTTGTCCATAATCAATTGGCCATGTATGTGTGGGTCTATTCTGTTTCATCAATCTATCTGTCTATACTTACACCAATACTACACTGCCTTGATTACTATAGCCTGAAAGTAAGCACTGAAATCAGGCAGTGTACCTTAGAATACAGTACTGATTTTTAAATAATTTAATAACTGTGAGACAATTCACCCCCAATGGATGTATCACAGGACCTCAAACTAGTGCTGTTACTCCTTCCATTCCTTTTTTCTCTGTAAATTAACAGTGGCTCCTTGCACACATGCCAGTGGGACTTCAAAGGCCTCCATCTACCTCCTGCTTAGATGGAGCACAAAGAATTCCTGCCCAGTTGACCTCATCCAGAATGGACTCTTACCTATATTACTACCACATATGCTCTTCTCTTGTTCCACTAGCCATGACCCCTTGTACTCGTGGTCTCTAGTCTTTAGATTTTTCCAGACCGTATCATTAAAAAGTTTCTAACCTCTATTTTGATCATCTGATTTGCACCTATTTGGACTGTCTCAGAGAATCATTTCCCTAACATACTGGTCCTTATCCCAGACCATGGCCTGTTTCACTCAGAGTCTGGCCCTTACCTCTAACTGAAACCCACCCTATCATCTCACAGAACTAATATATTAATTAATGTAATATATTAATACTACAAATTACTAACATATTAATAATGAGCTTAGAAATTGACCCTCCCTGTCTTAAAACTTAAGAAAGTTACATTTGTTTTATCTGAATTCCTTTCTCAGAAAACCAACCATCAGGTCTCCCAGATATCAAGGAGCTGAAACTCACCACATCATTGCATTTGGACAAGGAGATGCCAGACCCTTCACCCATTATGGCTGCCTCAGTGACCACCAGCTTCCTGTTGACCAACTCCTCTTCCTTATACTTCCCTAATTCCTGTTTACTGGCATGTAGTTACATTGCCTTCCCACTATATAAGCCCCCAATTTTAGTCGGTCAGGGAGATGGATTTGAGACCGAGTTCCCATCTCCATGGCTGCAGTACCCGATTAAAGCCTTCTTCCCCCGCCAACACTCATCTCAGTGATTGGCTTTCTGTGAGGCAAGCAGCAGGACCTAAACCAAATCTCTGGTGTTTTGGTAACATAAACACAGAAGAGTAAATTAAAAAACAAAGCCATTTTCTACGCCTATGCTCAACCAAATCTGCTGCTACTGGCCATGAGGGCTGTCCACTGCACAACTCAAAGGTGCCTTTGCAACAAAATGGCCCTGCCCTGCTCCTCCTCCTCTTTGTCCACCCTCCCACATTAGTAGACACAACATCTTACTATCAGAATCACCAAGTAAAAATATTTTTAATGTTTCTTGGAGCAAATTCATATCCTAAATATTCTTATGTTAACCTTGATGTGTTTTAGACAAGTCAAAATGCAATCTACAAATAACTGTTTCAGTGAGATCACTTTTTAATTTATTTCTCCTAAAATCCTCATATATTTATATCATCTTATAGAACCACATGAGCATAAAATTAGTTACTCTCTTCCTATAATTTGTACCAGTTATCTACCAGACAGTTTTGAAATTTATCATGTAAACTGAATTTTCCAGTTGCATGCCAGGACAAAAGTCCTTGAACTTGGGGTCACTTGGCAGTCATTTTATCTTTAAACTCACATCTACAGGCACTAGGGAAAAAAGGAAAGGGAAGGGAGAGAGGGAGAGAGAGAGGACTCAGATAAGACGATATCATAAAGTTATATAACATGGTGCTGAAATTGTCTCATCCAAAAAATTACTTGAGATTTCTTTTGGCTTTGGGTATGAACCACATATTAGTTACTAGAAAGGATATCTAGTTTCCAACAAATCAATTAGGAATCCGTCTAGATTAAAAAACAAATCAAAAACATGTTTCAGGCCAGGTGTGGTGGTTCACACCTGTAATCCCAGCACTTTGGGAGGGCAAGGTGGGTGGATCACTTGAGGTCAGGGTTTCAAGACCAGCCTGGCCAACATGGTGAAATCCCATCTCTACTAAAAATACAAAAAGTTAGCCGGACATGGTGGCGGGCACCTGTAATCCCAGTTACTCGGGAGGCTGAGGCAGGAGAATCGCTTGAACCCAGGAGGTGGAGGTTGCAGTGAGCCAAGATTGTGCTACTGTACTCAACCCTGGATGACAGAGTGAGACTCTGTCTCAAAAAAAAAAAAAAAAAAAAAAAGGTTTCACTCTCCAGATGACAGGCTGAGAAATTATTTCCCCATAAAAACGTAGCTCCACTTAGTTTAAGAAACAAAACTCAAAAGGCAAAAATCAGAAACTCCTGGATACAATAATCAAAAATGGGAAGAGAGACACAAGGTCCAGAGGATGGAGAGGAGGGAGACTAGGAGGTACTATCCTAATTCGATGAAAGCTAAACACAACCAGGCACTCCTCCCAGGACAGCCCTGGTGAAGTGGAATCACATAGAAAAGCAACAGATGACACGTGACATGAATTACTCTCCAGAAAACTTCATTTTAGGAAGTGGCTGTGAAGTACAATTTTATATCACTCAGCTGTCATATCCTAGTCTACTCAAGGTGAGGCTCCTATAACTTCTTTGAAATTTCTAGTAATGATGATCTGAATTGAGTTGCCACTATTAAATCAGGCAGCCACTTAGTCCAACTATTTCTGGTTCCCAAATATGACATTTAGTGTCTTAGAAGAATTTAATTTTCATAGTCCAAAAAGGCCAGAAGCCTGGTTTATGTAAAACAAGTGGTGTCTGGAAAAACTAGGGCAGGGATTATTCCAGCTACAGAATGACTGTCCTCCGCACCCCTCCTTATTCAGGCGGCTTGGTTCTCCTGACAGTGAGAGCCACGGAAAAAGTGCCAAAGCATATGCCAACCTCGAACAGAGGTGATGACAGAGAAGCTGAAATCCTGGTTTCCCTGGGGACTTGGCTGGGCAGTTTTTGGAAAGCTTTACTCCTAGCTGAAGTGGTTTTATTATTCTCTTTCTCTAAGCAGGAAGAATATAGAAGAACAGGGCCTGGGAACCTAGGAGCACTTCTTTTTACCATTGGTCCAGTAAACTCAGTGTCATTTTGCCTGCTGAAAGCTCTCTAACGGATCCCTGTTTTATCAGACGATAAAACTCTGACACTGAATGGGAACCTAGAACAGGGATCTACGGTGACTTAGCAAGGATGACTTCTTTTTTTTGTTTTTTTTTTTTTGAGACAGGGTCTCACTGTCCACTAGGCTGGAGTACGGTGGAGTAATCTCAGCTCACTGAAGCCTCTGCCTCCCCAGCTCAAACCATCCTCCCACCTCAGCCTCCCCAGTGGCTGGAACTACAGGCATCCACCACCATGCCCAGCTATTTTTTTTATTTTTTGTAGAAATGGGGTTTTGCCATGTTGCCCAGGCTGGTCTTGAATTCCTGGGCTCAAGCAATCCTCCCACCTCAATCTCCCAAAGTTTTAGGATTACAGGCATGAGCCACTGCAGCCAGCCAGTAAGGATCACTCTTATCCTTAGTAAAAAGGATCCATGATACAAAATGGCCACTGAGTCCCTTCTCTCTCCCCAGTCTCTTACACATTCTCATAAACAGTGATTGACTCACTTATTTTCTGCAGAAGAAAGAACGGCATGAATGGGATGGAAACTGTTCATGTGACTACTTGGATATCTCTCATCTTGTGAACCAGTCTAATAAGCAATTACCTCGAGGAATCTGAAAATAAAATCATATGAATTCATGAATCAAGAAAGAACAGTGTACTTGCATAATTAGCTTTCTTTAGAGAAGGGGGAAATACATATCTGATACAAGACAATTTTTAAGGTATAATCCCCATCATTTGCAAGTCACTAACAATAAATTTGAAGGTGACAGTGGGGAAAAAAAAGAAAGAGAAAGAGAGATGGGTTGGTATGATCTATTTTTAGCTTACAGTTCAGCTACACATATTAACAAAATTTCTGATACTGCTAAGGTGCATTAATACAGATTAAAGGAAACAAGATAATAAAGCAGATGGATTGAGCTCTTCAAGTCTGTGCTAGTAGGAAATGCAATTAAACACAGGCTGTGGTTTTATTAAAATCACAACAGTCATTAGCATATGCAAATCCACTAAATTCTTCACCTTATATAAACTTTTTGCTACATTTTTACAACAAAAGTTAAAAATACACCCTCACATTCTTGAAAGTATGCTTCTTACGGTTCCTAAGATACCAAAAATAAAATAAAACATGCCTAAAATAGCCTAAAATTAAAAGGAGGCCCACAGCTACTACCCTATAGTGTGTCGCACAGAAAATTATTTTTATAAAAACAATGTTTCCACTCTTTTATTATTAATCCAACCCCAGGATTTTAAAAGTATGCAAAGTATTATTATACATCAATAGGTTAATAATTCAAACATTATAAATTGCTATACTTTTTCAGTAACAGGTTAAAAACCCTGGGATTTGAGGGAAAGACCATTTGTTTAACCCCATCCTTTATTCTCAACATGCCTTTCTTACCACTGATAAATGGAACTCGAGTTTCTTCACAGCCCCACTCAGTTGGAAGGATCCTCTTTCTCGTCTGAACTCCCGTGGCACTCTGTCCAGATTTACTTTTTACCATTTATTATAGTAAGTGGTATAGTGCACAAGCCTGATCCATTTTCTAGACCAAGTTCCCCACGCACAGACTCTGAGGGTGATTCAGCTGCATCTCCCAGGTGCTTATCCCTTGCGGCAAGGCCTCTGGAAATTCCTACCGAATGAATCTAGAATCAATGAATACATATCCTGACAAATAGCTACTTACACGTAAATTCTAGATGTTATGTCATTTCTCTACATTGCATGAGCATTGTGTTGCATCTTTCAGCTATATTATAGACAAACGAAGTTAATGATTATTCTTGCAAAGATGCGAAGATTTTTTTTTAAATCTAGTATGAGCTAAAAGCCATAATTAATCACTGAGAAGGACAGCCTCAACATTTTTAAACTGACTGTAAACTGACTGCCTAGTGTCACTCTGCTAATACACTGGTACCAGCCCTTGGTAGACAGATGTGCCCTTCCAAACAGTAGGCCTGGGCTCATCTCAATTTGTAGCTACTCCCAACTACTCGGATCTTTGCCTTGGATCGGCCCAACAAATGCTCACCTTATGGAAGATGAGGCCGCTCACAAACCCACAATGAAATACACAGGTTGGCCCTTTCTAATGAATTACTCATGAGTCAGTCATGACACCTGTGTCTGGGAGGCTCCTCTAATAAAGTCGGTAGTAACCTTCACATCAAAAAAAGTTATAAATGACAACGCAATGTTACAACTGGCTTCCACCCGTGGTCATCACTACTTCACATGTAAACAGTACCTCTGATATCTCACTCAGATTCTAAAGAAATCTTTGCCAGGGGAGGAGAAAAAGGGCGAGGAAAAAGAAGACATTCTCTGCTGTGTTTCATATTTCTTAATCCTCTCTAGTTTCATCTACAGTCTAGAGAAAGTCAGTGAGAAAAAAAAAGATCATGGGCATGTTCCTAATCATTTATTTCAATTTTTTTTATTACTAGGTGGAAAAGTAGTTAAGAGTTCTGCAAAGCAGGTGCAGAGAGGAGGAGAAGGAAGGCAAAAAGAGAGCCGCTTTCGAGGTGCATGAACCAAGAAGAGTCGCTGCCTGCTCTGTACTATTACGCAGCTGTTAATGCCACAAGGCTGCTCCTCCCACCCTCCCCAAAGTTGATAATGAAAAATCAAAGCACAAACAGAAGCAATGCACAGGACAGCAAAACCCGATCATCCTGCACCAACCACATCTCTTTAATGCATTTGCTTTGACCTCTTCTTTTACAAGCACTACCACTGAAAATATGCTAGAACAAAAGCTGATTCGTTATGCATGGCCATAAAGAACTCCAGGGCAGGCTACATACATAATTCATCAAGGCAAGCACGGGGCAATCAGCATCGTTTATCTTTGCGGTATTTTAAAACAGTGACAGGTTACTAGATATTTATGAACTATCTTATTTCTACGAGAACTCTTCCAAATTTAAGAAATAAAGAACCTTATTCCTCTGCAAATGGCATTACTGACAAACCTAAGACTATAAATCTCCTGGAATTCACTTGGTATCCATCGTAAGAGGGTGGCTACAAGACCCTAATAAACCAATTAAGCTAGCAGCCAACCCACATCAGTCCTGCTGAAATTAATCTTACCAAATCACTTCTGCTTCCTGTTTTCTAAAACATGCCGCAGTCTTCTTCCCACTGTGGTTAAAATTTTGCCTGAAACATACACTCAAATCAGTCATGCTTTCTGTCTGATGGATGAGAAAACTGATGAAACCTGGGAAGGTTCAAGATCTCAGAGCTAGGAGGAGGCCCAGGACTCTGCCTTACTAACATCCGGGACTCAATTGCCTTCCTCCCCAAGGACCTACCTGGGGGCCTCTATCGTTTATTATTGTCTGAATCACCTCTAAGTGGTCCCTCTGACTCCATTCTTACTCCATTGAAATCCATCTTCCACACTGCTGCCCTGAGCATGCTGACAAAATGGAAATTTGACATCTCCCCATTTGACCCTTCAATATTTCCCTCTCACCCTCTGAAAAAAACCAACAGGCTTTAATTTAGCTTAACATCGAGCTGCCAAAAGTTCCTTCTGGTGCAAAAGTGTTAGCTAGTGAATAGGTAGGCTAAAAAGTAGTTACACAGGATATGAACAGTGGCTCAACCTGTAATCCCAGCACTCTGGGAGGACAACGTGGGGCAGATCACTTAAGCACAGGAGTTCAAGACCAGCCTAGGCAACATAGTGAGACCCCGTCTCTACAAAAAAAACAAAAACAAAAAAATTAGCCAGGCACGGTGGCGCACGCCTACAGTCCCAGCTAACTTGGGAGGCTGGGGTGGGAGGATAGCTTGAGCCCAGGAACTTGAGGCTGTGGTAAGCTGAAATCGCGCCACCTCACTCCAGCCTGAATGACAGAGCAAGACTCTGTCTCCTAGTAAAAAAAAAACAGGTTTAAAAAGAAAACAAAAATATTTACAGATGGGAATTAATAAATGACTAGTTAGGCTCCCAGTAATTTGTACAGCCCATTGCACATCAGGGGCCCTGGTTTTACAGAAAGTCCCTAAGCATCACCTCCCCGGAGACCTGCCATCCGTCTACCCACCCCACACACACACACCTGGCTCGAGACGGATTCCATCCCACAGGCCCCTCCTAGCCCCGGGAAATCTTTTTCTTCTTCTCCTGGAATGTGTTACACAGCCCTGCTAGTCTCTGCTCACTGTCCACACTGCTTCCTTGGACTGCGGCTTCCCTGGATCAGGGCCTTGCTCCCCTCCCATGCTCTGCCCTACGGCTGGTCACTGCCAGTCCCCGGAAAATGTTTCTAGTGCAGTACTGCAATGTTAAAAGCCGCCACCACACCTGGCTAATTTTTTTTTTTTTTTTTTTTTTTTTTTTTTGTGACAGGAGTGTCGCTCTGTTGCCCAGGCTGGAGTGCAATGGCGCAATCTCAGCTCATCACTGCAACCTCTGCCTCCCGGGGTTATTCTGTTTTTCATTCAAATCACTACCCATTTTTAATGGGTGACAAGCTATTACCTTCCTGAGAAGCAGCTCAGGGTGACAGCAAAGACCACAGGTTCCTGAGGACAGCCTCGACTCTGCTACATGCTGTGTTACCCTGGCCACACGACTTTGGCCTCCTCTGTGTCTCCGCTCCTCATCTGTTAACCAGGATGATGGTAATCAGAGCTAATGTTTACTGAGCCCTTATTATATGGTAAAAACTACTTGCAGCTGGGCATGGTGGCTCACACCTGTAATCCCAGCACTTTGGGAGGCCAAGGTGGATGGATCACTTGAGGTTACGAGTTTGAGACCACCCTCATCAACATGGTGAAACTCCGTTTCTACTAAAACTACAAAAATTAGCTGGGCGTGGTGGCACAAGCCTGTAATCCCAGCTACTCATGATGCTGAGGCACAAGAATCACTTGAACCCGGGAGGTGGAGGCTGTAGTGAGCCAAGATGACTCCACTGCACTCCAGCCTGGCGACAGAGTGATCCCAAACAGACAAACACAAAACTACTTGGGGACTTGACCTCCATTCATTCCTTTCCCCCCTCACAACATCTAAGGAGACTCTGGCAGCAGCAGCAAATGCTTAGGAATTGTTCGAATTATTTCTTCCTATTTATAGAAGAAATTGAGGCCCAGGGAGGTCAAGGGGCTTCCCAGAGGTCCAGGCCCCTGACTTCCTAATCCACTGCCTTGAATTTCATCCAAGGCTCAGATGCATGGGCTCAGATGGATGAATGGCATTCAAGAAGTGTCTGGCAGAGGTTAACATACTGCTGATCAAAGATGCAAGGCCTCTTTCCCTAATGCTGGTTTAACATAAAGCAAGTAAGCTGCATGGCAATATTCATCTCCAGCTAGAGCTAAGGTGACACTTGTTCTGTCACCCTCCCTAGGAAACCATTATCAACTCCCTGAGATGAAAATCTGCCCCATTCCAGAAATGAGCTAAATCAAAGGAGGGAGAAGGAGGGAAGGAAGAGGAGATAAGGCAAAAAGTTACTCACACTTTGAATAACACATGCCTGGATGGCAAGCATTCTAAAATGATCTGTGTAACATAAGCTTCTGCGTCCTTGGGAGGCAAGAGAGCATGTGATTGTGCACTGATGTGAACAAAGCCACCGACGCACCACCGCATTCTTCAAAAGCAAATATTTGTCTATGACCAAAGAATCGGGATTCTTTTCTAACAAAGAACAATGTACACCATTCTAATTCCTGATTCTTCCTTCTGCTTTACAGTGGGTTATGATCTCGATGGAAATCCCCCCATGAATAAATGTGTCTGCAATCACAAATGGCCCCATAAATCAAAGATGTATGACCTGTAAAAGGGGACAGCAGGACGATTCCAACCTTGTAGCTTCCTTCGTGCGGACCACCTGGGGCCAGATGCACCGCGGTTTATCAGTTCCTGGAAACAGTCATCTGGCTTTTCTTTTTAGCTAAGCAACAAAATGTTATCAGTCCTGGTAATCAACAAGATGCAATCATCCCTGCTATTTGGGTAAGCTTTTAATGCTGCACCACATTACACAGAGGAGGCTCAGAGGCACAGGCTCACTTGCAAGAACAGTGTTCAAGTGTCTGGGAGAGGTTAACACACAGCTGATAAGCTCTGTCTGGCTGCAGTGAAGCCTGGCCCAACAGCCCCTAAGGCAAATTCCTGAAGGGACCAAATAGAAAATGAGTGGATTTTCCCTATCCCAAGGGAAAAAATAAAAATAAAAAAGCGATGGGAACAATACAGTAACCAGGGAAAAGCACAGAGCACGCACATGTGTGTTTTTCTCGGGGAGGGGGAAATGCATACATTTCAGAGGCTTAACAAATACATGCAAAAGAACACCTGCTCCATCCCAGACAGGCAGCAGAACATCGCGCAAGAGTGAGACGGAGACAACCACACAGGGCCACTCACGAGCCATCTGGGGGTGAGTGGTGTCAGGGAAGGGGACAGATGCACCCTACAGGGCTTTGCATCCCAGTTCTTATTACTGTACCTTCGGCACAAAACAGCCCAGCTCCAGGCAAGCCAGTGAGCCATTTTTGGTATCATGGAGTTCTTTTGGAAAATTCACATTTCTATTTTTAGTTCTTCCACAGGCAATTCATAAGCAACAGCCCTCCTGAATCAAAGGCACCTCAGCTATGCCACGAGTCAAAAGAATTCCAGCGAATATATTTTTTAATAGCATGTTCAGGGAAAATGTGACCAGCTCTGTTCGGCCATACTGTCTGCATTGACTCGGTAGTTAGCATGAGATGAAGGATTTTAAAGACCAAACACTTCAATGAGCCCTGTAAAAAAACTCCCAAGAACCTGACTGGGGACTTTGTTAGCTTCAAGTAAATATATATGCCATTAAGTACGTTTTAAACACAGAAGCAACTGTAACAGGATTTAATTGCTTACTTTTTTTTTTTGTTTTGTTTTTTTACAGGTCAAACGCATTTTAGTGTGCTGGGTTAGACCCACTCTTTCTTCATCACACGTACAGAAAAGCAAAGAGTGTGGGTAATCTCTTAAATTTTAAATTCTCACTTGGTATGAGGATAAAACATCCAAGAAACATTTCCTGTGCAAAACACACTAAGCTTAAGTGTAGAAAATACAACGGTGTGGAACTCAAGAGGCTGGTTATAGGATACAAATAAAAACAACCACGCGGCACGGGCAGATTTTTGTTTAGAAAACAGATGGGACAGAAAGGCAGATGCAATGTTTTGAGTCAGTGAGATACAGTTCATTCTTAATTATTCTTCATTGATTTCTTACATGGACAGAACATCATTCTTGCTGCCACTCTTTTGTTTTGATCAGAGGTATGTTTATCTGTAAACATGTACAATTTGTAATTATTGCTATGTCCAAACACTGCATCACGTGTAATGGCTGAATTAAGCTGTGAAACGCATAATTATGCTGAAGACAATGGTGTTCTAATATGCATCACCAAAGTCAATTTTAAAAAAGTACCTTGTTTCAAATCACAAAGTGAAGCCTTCATAACCCTCGAGGCTTTTTTAAGGTCCCACCACTTTGATTTAGAGATTTGTCTTTTTCTAATTGCATCTCAAGAGTGTTCCAAGCATAGAGACGGATTATTAACCCTGAAGGAAATAAAACTGAGTATTTCTTAAACCTCTGGAAGGTGGAGAACATACTTAGCTTAAGAATCTGGAAAGGGTCAAAGGTGTGTCAGTATAGGTGTGACTAAACAGTACATCCATTGGTAGAATACTGGGCTATATTTGTAGAATATACTATAACATTCTACACACACACACACACACACACACACACACATATAATCTTCTATAACAGGGTTATAACTGTTCATATGGAGGCATCTCAAAAATATATTTTGAAGTGATTGAATGCGAGGTGCAGAACAATGAGTACAGCATGATCTCGTTCCCATTAAAATACATGCACATACATGCTTTATTTTCCCTGGAAGAAATCAGCAAGAAACATTTTACAGAGGAGACAGTTTGGGGAGGGGCTATCAAAAAGGGACTTCTGCTATTGAATCTACCATCCACATATGGATAGCACTGTCTTTATTTTCTTTATTTCTTTGTTCTTTATTTAGTTAAAGTCGTAAGGGTGAAGAATCACTATGTGATTCCTGCTGTCACCTTTGTATTTAGAAAACTGTTATAAGGTTTTTTTTTTTAAGCTCTAGAAGAAATCACAGTGGAAGCTATTACTATACCGAATGAAATTTAAAACTTCAAAACATCAAAGGTTTTTAATGCAAAAAGGGAAACAAGCTAGAAAAAAAAATGCCTTTAAGTATGATAGACAAAAGGTTACTATCTTTCATATATGAAAAGTTAATATAAACAGATAAAACACTGTGATTGAAAAAAAGAAAAAGAAAAAGAAAAAGCACCCAGATGATGCCAAAAGATGTTATCAGAGGATTCAGAAAAGAAGCAACACAATTAGGCCACATTTATACAAGAAAATGTTCACATCCACTAGTGAAAATCTTTAGTCACCAATGACATATTGTTTTCCATTAAATGTTAGTGCATTTTATAGATGATACCCAATGCTGAGGAGGTACAGTGACAAAAATCTTGCATCTGACGTGCCCACCCTCATGGGAAGCAACATAAACGTGTATTGAGATTTAATGACATTCTTTACCTTTGACTCAATGACTCTACTTCGGGGATTACTGCCCAAATAAAAAAGAGTTTTTATAAAGAAATACAGTCATCAGAGAATCACTCACAAAAAAAACTGGGAACAAGAGCACAAATGGTTGGATAAACAAAAAGAACACAAGGTTAAAAAAACAAAGGTGAAAAATCACCTTGATGTACTATTATGCAAACATTTTTAATTACTGTATAAATACTAATCACAGGAAATTATATTCATGTTAGCCTAAGTTTAAAAATTGATATTGGAATTATTTATACAATTATAACTACATATTTTAAAAACCTAAGCTTAAGGAGGAAACAAAGCTAAAAGACACAGAGTAAAATGTGTAGTGATTACTTTAGACACCCACCATGAGAAACCTTTTTTTTCTTCTACCCTCCAAATTTTTTATGTTTTTTTGAGTCAGTCTCGCTCTGTCACCCAGGCTGGAGTACAGTGGCACGATCTCAGCTCACTGCAACCTCTGCCTCCTGGGTTCAAGTGATTCTCCTGCCTCAGCCTACTGAGTAGTTGGGATTCCAGGTGCACGCCAACACGCTCAGCTAAGTTTTGCATTTTTTTAGTAGAGACAGGATTTCATTGTGTGAGTCTGGTCTCAAACTCCTGGCCTCGTGATCCACCTACCTCGGCCTCCCAAAGTGCTGGGGGATTACAAGTGTGAGCCACCGTGCCCGGCCTGTAAGTTTTTATAAAAAGGAAAAAGTATTTTTGAAAGAGTATAAGGTGTTCATATGAACAGAGATCATACTGTATTCCACCTCTTCTATGAAGAAAATAGTTTTTATCCACAAACTTATCACTCTTCTAAATGTATGTTTAGATTCTTGTACCTTCTGGAATGGTGGAAACAGCAGCAAACTTCTATTGAGCTCTTGCCAGGTGTCAAGCATTGTTCTAAGCATTTAACACATATAACTCAATCCTCAGGACCAACACAAACTATTATGATGCCTAAAGTCACACAACTAAGCAGCAGTGGCACAGGGTAGAGCCCAGCGGTCTACCGCAAGAGTTCTTGCAAGTAACCACCATATTATAATGCTTCAATTAGAAAACACCACCAAATCCCAACTGTTTCAAGTCAAACTATAAAGCAAATAGAAACAAAATACAAACTAACACTTAAAAATATCTTGTCCTTCCTAGGATTTGGTTAAATGTAATTGAGGAAGCTTGATAAGTTGGCAGGCAAGGGAAGACAAACTCAAATGACGATAAGATGCAAGAAACCACGGCCGGCCGGGTGTGGTGGCGCACGCCTGTAATCCCAGCACTTTGAGAGGCTGAGGCAGGCGGATTGCCTGAGGTCAGGAGTTCGAGACCAGCGTGGCCAACATGGTGAAACCCCATTTCTATTAAAAACACAAAAATTAGCCAGGCATAGTGGTGCATGCCTGTAGTCCCAGCTACTTGGGAGGCTGAGGTAGGAGAATCGCTTGAACCCGGGAGGTGGAGGTTGCAGTGAGCCAAGATCCAGACACTGCACTCTAGCCTGCATGACAGAGTGAGATTCAGTCAAAGAAAAAAAAAAAAAAGAAACCACCATTAGAGCATGGTAAGCAGTGTCCAACAAATGAAGTGCATAAGACATGGTGGTCCAGGGCTGGGCATAGCGGCAAACACCTGTAATCCCCGCACTTTGAGAAGCCAAGGTGAGTGGACTGCTGGAGCCCAGGAGTTTGAGACCAGCCCAGGCAACGTGGCAGAATCCTGTCTCTACAAAAAATACAAAAACTAACTGGGCATGGTGGCATGTGCCTGTGGCATGTGCCTGTAGTCCCAACTACTGGGGAGGCTGAGGTGGGAGGATCACCAGAACCCAGAAGGTCAAGGCTGCAGTAAGATGTGATTGTGCCACTGCACACTCCAGCCTGGGTGACAAGGTAAGACCCAGGCTCAAAAAAATAAACAAAAACAAAAACAAAAAAAACTACGGTGTTCTATTAATGCAAATTTAATAAAAATGGCATTTTCGGTCACTGAGTAGTGTCGCACACAAAAAAGCATAAAACACATATAGTGAAACTTAAACAGTCCACAATAAAATGGTAATTGTGTCAGATCCGAATTTGCCTTCCTTGCAGGGTCTATTAGGGTAAGATTTAGAGCAAGGAAAATCGATGTTCTGGGATACATTCCTAGGGATTACAGAAGCATGTGGCTCTCTGGCTAACGTTAGAATGAATAACCAATGTTCCTCCTCTCGCTCTACTCTGACATAGTGAAAGTGACCAGTAGCACGCTTAGACATGGCTCTGCAGAGCAGGTGTTCTGTCAGCTTAACAACAACTTGATTATGAGTCCGAGCAAATCATGTGCAACTACCCTTCCGTTTTCCCAGCCATAAATCTCTTCCAAGGTCTCAAGAGAGCCCAGCCCGATGCCAAAGGGACAGGCTAGAACAATGCTTCCAAAACTCTAGTTGATGGGCCAGTGGCTCACTGGCAAGTGTCTACCAGTCCATGAATGTCATTTAAACAAAGAAGCCTCTCCCTTATTATAATCCCTAAATGCAAAACACATCTGTGCACACATGCCCACCCCTAGGCCCGCTGACGTCTTTGTCTGCTCCCTGCCTTTTAAATGGCATTCTAACTTGAAATGCTCCACCTCCCTTCTTCAGGTGGTTAACTGGAAATCATCCTCTGACACTCAACTGCAGGGTGGCCTTTCCAGGAACCTTTTTCTGAGACCCCTGATGGCGCTCTCCCCACCTTACCTTTACCTGACCATGACCTCTGCTGACCTATGCACGGGCAGCTCCCATGCAGTACCAGAACCTGTCTGCCCAGAACTTAGAATATGAAGGGAGAGGAGGTGAGCTGGTGTATTCTGGAAATCAATGGCAACCTGAGACCCACACGACGGTGGGTCAGAGCAGAGGTTCGGGGCTGATACCCCAGAGTTCTCTAACTCAGGGGGAATTCACTTAATTTCTAAATGTCAACTTCTCCTTCTGAAAACAAAGACAGTAATAATACCTACTTCCCAGGGTGCTGTGAGGATTAAATGAGATCACCCCGAGGAGGCACTTAGCACCGTCTCTGCGACATGAGAAAATGTCAACATTGTCACCTCTTCTATTATTCTCCAAAAACAGGGAGACTGATACGATGATTAAAACAATAACCTTTATGACATGAAAAACAAGAATCATATGAAAACAATAATAAAGTTGGTGAGTCAAACAACGGCACCCAGGGGAAATATTTTTCTGATTTTATATTTTCCCTTTCCATTACCTTTTTTAAAATTCCTTCTTTAAAAAGAAAGGAAAACAGGAGGGAAGGAAGGACAGAAAGAGTGAGGAGTAAGAGAGGAAGGCTTATTCTATAGGCCTAAAATTCACTACTACTATAACCTAGTACTAATACAATGTTAATAGCATAGACTTCATTTTAGGAATAAGGAGGATCTAAGAAAATTAAACTCTTGCCGGGCGCGGTGGCCGGCGCCTGTAGTCCCAGCTACTCGGGAGGCTGAGGCAGGAGAATGGCGTGAACCCAGGAGGCGGAGCTTGCAGTGAGCTGAGATCCGGCCACTGTACTCCAGCCTGGGTGACAGCAAGACTCCGTCTCAAAAAAAAAAAAAAAAAAGAAAATTAAACTCTTTAATTTCCTCAACATTTAATATGCTAATAGTAGAAAAGTGCTTCATCAAAGCATCTCTCAGCAAAGAAATCCAGCAGTCATATATTTTTATTATGATGGTATGCACTTTAATGGATGCTATCTTTAGAGTCAGCATTCATATAATCTCTGGTGTTTGGAAATGACTGATTATTTGAATCCTTCCCCAAATGGGAGCAAGTCTATAAATGACAAAAAAGGTAAGGACTACTGCCAGGCAAGGTGACTCATGCCTGTAATCCCAGCACTTTGGGAGGCCAAGACAGGAGGATCACTTGAGGTCAGGAGTTTGAGACCAGCCTGGCCAACATGGTGAAACCCCATCTCAATTAAAAATACAAAAAAAGTTAGCCGGGAATGGTGGCACGTGCTTATAGTCCCAGCTACTTGGGAGGCTGAGGCAGGAGAATCACTTGAAACAAGGAGGCAGAAGTTGCAGTGAGCCAAGATCGCACCACTGCACTCCAGCCTGGGCAACAGAGCAAGACTCCCGTCTCAAAAAACAAAAACGCAAGGACTCCTGAAGAAGAGGCATTTCTTTTCCTCGGAAAGGCTGATCAGTTTGGGAAGTTTTTAGAAAGCCTGATGTACACTGAATTTTCTTTTTCCAGCATCCTTACAAGTTCTGCCTGAGATTTCTCGCAAACAAATAATCCAAACTGAAAGTCAACTCAAAAGAATGACTTGAGCATTACTTTCCACCTACTCACACACATGAGGGAAATTCAAAGCTGTAGCCTGCTTTGCTCAGTGGGATCACATTTTTTTTCTGGAAAAATCAAAAGCCACGTTTCCCCCCAAAATAATTTTCAAATATGCAAATGATTTTCTCCATATGAGGTCAGATTCCATATTTACAAGAATCAACAACATTAACCAAAATCCCAACACAGTTTCCCATGCCCTAGATCATGTATTTTATTTTCCTAGAACTCCTAGTTCAGTACAAACTTCTGTATAGAACAGGTATTCAACAATGATTGATGACACTTACCTAATTTGGTAATCATCTAAATTTGTATCACTGCCGCCATCACCACCCGCTGCCACCCTACCTTCAATTGGGTCTTGCCAGTCATTCCAGGAGCTAAACTTAAAATTTATGTTTAAAAAAAAAGCTCTAGGCAGAAGATAGGAATTACACAACATTTATTTGTACTTCTCTTCTATGTGTTCTTTACAGAGCCCGTGTATATCAGCCCCTCATTAAATCACATAAACCCCAGAACAGACCAGGAGGCCTGGATGCCCTCCTTTCTGTCCTCTCATGCACACTAAGGATCCCCACAACCAAGTCAAAGATCTCCAATCAACACTGCATCTTCAGGCCTAGCCCCAAAACCCCTACTCTTCTTAAGTCATACCTTGGAAAGAAAGTTGCTACAAAGCCTGGCAAAAGAATTCCCAGTCAATTGGCCCCAGGAAGAACGCCACCAACATCTGCCCCACCCCTCCAAAGGTGCTTGGCTGACACGTGGCAGGTGCACAACACTGGGAATGTACTAAATTACATGGAATAGTTCACTTTAAAATGACTTTTTCGTATTATGTGACTTTCACTCAATCGGAGGAGGAGGAGGAAGATGAGGAAGAAGAGCAGCCAGCATCAGTCATCAGGGCTTGACTCATTAAGTCACATCACCCAAAAAGCAGAATGGCACACGCCAAACAGAAACCTGCAGACAGCAGTCTTAAAACGGCTCCCGTTTCCCCGCCTCCTCACCCTTCTCCCAAGCGTGTTTGCTCAGATTTGCAAAAGTGAAGGAAACCATCGCAATAGGCTGGGTGCCGGGGGCTGCCGGTCTAGGCCAGGACATCCCTTCCTTTTTTCCCCCAGATGGAGTCTTGCTTTGTCACCCAGGTTGGAGTATAGTGGCACGATCTCAGCTCACTGAAACCTCCGCTTCCTGTGTTCAAGTGATTCTCCTGCCTCAGCCTCCCGAGTAGCTGGGATTACAGGCACACGCCACCACACCTGGCTAATTTTTGTATTTTCAGTAGAGATGACGGTCCGTCACATTGGCCAGGTTGTTCTCGAACTCCTGACCTCAAGTGATCCACCCTCCTCGGCCTCCCAAAATGCTAGGATTATAGGTGTAAGCCACCACGCCCGACCCATCCCTTCCTAAAATGGGTGAAACAGGCTCCAAACTCACAACGTCCCTGCAAGCCCACCACCAGTAACCCAGTGCCTCTGTCTTCCTCTGCCCACAGTCTTCCCCTGCTCCAACATGAACTTTTTTTAGACTCTTTGCTTCTATAAATGTAGAGCAAAAGTAAAAAACTTGTTGGTGATAGCTTTTCATTAAATTTACTCTTTTAATAAACAAAGCCCCAGTATTTTCAGCTAAGGGATTGAGGAAGGAGAAAGGTTTTGAAACATTTAGTGCCAAAAACAAAAATAACTCAGAATGTTTCCTTCTTGCTCTCCACGAATAAGTCGGCCCTGCTGGCAGTGGAACCTGGGAATTGTTATCCATGCTGCCACCACCACATAGAGTACACACACGATCATCTCTGCATTACGCCAGTCACTCTTCTAGGGCCTTCCAGGAACTCACACCAGCAGATGTGACCTGTCCACGCTTCTGGGAACCACTGAAAACATCTTCCTTCCTGCACCTATTCCACCTCCACCACCAGACCCCATGCTCCTCACCATCTGTATGCTCCCCATATAGAGGCTAATGTCAAGGGAGGGTTGGGGCTCGGTTAGAAGTAGTTGGGGCCGGGCGCAGTGGCTCACACCTGTAATCCCAGCACTTTGGGAGGCTGAGGCGGGCGGATCACCTGCGGTCAGGAGTTTGAGACCAGCCTGGTCAGCATGGTGAAACCCTGTCTCTACTAAAAATACAAAAATTAGTCAGGCATAGTGACAGTTGCCTGTAATTCCAGCTACTCGAGAGGCTGAGACAGGAGAATCACTTGAACCTAGGCAGGATAATTGAGCCACTGCACTCTGACCTGGTGACAGAGTGAGGTTCCGTCTCAAAATAAAAGCAAGCAAGCAGCAGCCAGGGAACCATCAGCTTTGGGAGGCTGGAGTGTTCACTGCCTCAAGGTCAGGTGGTAGCAGGCATTCCGTGGCCAGCTCCTACATTAAATGCACAATTGCATCCTGCTGCTAAGTGCCCCCTGCCCACTCTTCCCCCATTTCTGTCAGAATTAGTGGATAGATACGGAGGACAGGAATGTGTACACCAGAAAAACCCTATGGGAAAATGACACCGGTTTCCTTTAAAATGCATACTTTAAGATAAAGAACATCACAGGCCGGGCATGGTGGCTCACGCCTGTAATTTCAGCACTTTGGGAGGCCAAGGCGGGCAGGCCACCTGAAGTCAGGAGTTTGAGACCAGCCTTGCTAACACAGCGAAACTCCCGTCTCTACTAAAAAACATATAAAAATTACCTGGGGATAGTGATGCGTGCCTGTAATCCCAGCTACTCAGGTGGCTGGGGCAGGAGAATCACCTGAACCTGGGAGGTGGAGGTTACAGTGAGCTCAAATAGTGGCACTGCACTCCAGCCTGGGCGACAGAGTAAGACTCAGTCTCAAAACAAACAAAAACAAAAAAACCATTAACAACCAAAAAAGCACTTGCCAGGCATCAATTAAGAATTAGCCATGCATGGTGGTGCGTGCCTGTAATCCCAGCTACTCAGGAGGCTGAGGCAGGAGAATCGCTTGAACCTGGGAGGTGGAGGCTGCAGTGAGCTGAGATGGCGCCATCACACCCCAGCCTGGGAGACAGAGTGAGACTCTGTCTCAAAAAAATAAATAGAATAAAATAAACACGAGAGTTTCCTGAGTTCTTTCAAAATAACCAACCGGTTCTGAGCCCCTTCTACCTGCTCAGCCCTGCGCCAGGCACTGCACAGAGTCCTGGATCATCACATGAAACGTGAGAACGCAGAGAGGACAGTACGTACCCGTGCAGTGATGCTGCCACTCCTAACACATGAGAGGGTCTTTAGAGTTCAACAACGACACATCTTCACAGGTGTTCTGTGGTTGTCTGAGATGCACGTCAGTCACTCTGGGTTCTACACGCTGCACAGACTTCAAAAGCCAAGCCGGGGGAGGGACCAGCTGCGTTCATGCTAGAGCAGCCTTGGAGAAGGCAGGCCAAACAGGGGTTCCTAATCCCTCCCTGCTGAAGTGAAGGCTGCCAGCCCCGAGAACAAGGTAAACCTGACAACCACCCCCTAGCAACTAATGTTGCAATCAGAAAAGCTGAACCAGGCTGGGTGCAGTGGCTCACGCCCGTAATCCCAGCACTTTGGGAGGCCGAGGAGGGAGGATCATCTGAGGTAAGGAGTTTGAGACCTGGCCAACATGGTGAAACCCTGTGTCTACTAAAAATACAGAAGTTAGCCAGGCATGGTGGTGCACACCTGTAAGTCCCAGCTACTCAGGAGGCTGGGGCAGGAGGATCACTTGAACCCAGGAGGTGGAGGTTGCAGTGAGCCATGACTGTGCCACTGCACTCCAGCCTGGGCGACAGAGCAAGACTCCATCTCAAAACAGAAACAAAAGGAAAAGAAAAGCTGAACCAGAGAGGCCTGAGACCTGACTGGGTCTGCCCCAAGCTGACCCTACCTGATGTACTTTCCACAGGGACTGGAAACACAAAGCAGACCTCCATCCCCAGGGAACTGGGACACCAAGGCTGTCAGAGACAAGACAGGGCAGTACTGGGCCTGCACCTGCCCGCTGGTTTTCAAAGCAAAACAAAATCAAAAGGCATTCTGATGCCCTAATGGATGGATGGTCAGGTGTCCTTAATCAAAAAGAGCTCCCATGGGCCGGGGGCGGTGGCTCATGCCCGCAATCCCAGCACTCTGGGAGGCCAAGGCGGGTGGATCACGTGAGGTCAGGAGTTCAACACTAGCCTGGTCAACATGGTGAAACCCCATTTCTACTAAAAATACAAAAATTAGCTGGGTGGAGTGGTACATGCCTATAATCCCAGCTACTCGGGAGGCTGAGGCAGGAGAATCACTTGAACCCAGCAGGTAGAGGTTACAGTGAGCCTAGACAGCACCCACTATACTCCAGCCTGGGCAACAGAGCAAGACTCAGTCTCAAACAAAAAAAAGGGGGGGAGGGGCTCCCATGGATAGAAGCAAGTTAATGGGTAGATGAGAAGACAACCAGAAACGTTCAATTCCAGCTTTCCACACTCATTCCAATCCTACATTACAGAGCTAAAGCCCCTCACCTAAAGCCCCTCACCTCTTCACAGACAAAGGGGAATAACTTCAGAGTATGACATAAAATAATAATTAAATAAAAAATGCTGGTTGGGTATGGTGGCTCACATCTCTAATCCCAACACTTTGGCAGGCTGAGAAGGGAGGACCACTTGAGGCCAGGAGATCAAGAGCAGCTTGGGCAACATAGCAAGGCCCTATCCCTATTTCACAAAAAAAAAAAAAGGAAAAAAAAAATTTAAAGAAAAAGTACTTTAGGAAATTCTAAACCACTTGTGTGGGGATGGAGTTGAGAACCTATTCCAGGGTTTAAAGAAAAGGCACCCAACACTTAAAATAATTCAAATACTCCAAAGGCCTTTCTAGCCTTCTAGAATTCTATTCTGCACGGTATTTGTTTATCCTAGTATCTGATTAAGGTTTTGATTTTTACATAAAACAAAGTCCCAGGGAGTTCAGAGGTCTGTTCATAAAAAGAAAAGCCAAGAAGCATCAATATTAATAAAGCTTAATGAAAGAGATATTGAATAACCTTTGTGAAATTAAAAACAATGACTAATTCAATCCAAACAACTAGGTCATGCTCGAATTCCAGTAATTCTAAAACTTAGATATAATAAGGCAAGAATTTTGCTCTGCTTCAGTGGTCAAAATGAAGGACCCATTCAAGGGTAAGACCAGTCAGAGAGGCACAGCGGGAAGGCTGGGGAACACTGTGAGGGGGAGGGAGTTGGGAAGCGAAACAAAGCCAGATGATCATTACAGTACTACCTGGGATTTTCACTGAGTGTGCGGATAACAAAGAAAGAGAGACAGTTCTCAAGCCGGGCATGGTGGCTCATGCCTACAATCCCAGCACTTTGGGAAGCTGAGGCAGGTAGACTTTGAGACCAGTCTGAGCAACACAGTGAAACCCCGTCTCTACAAAAAAAAAAAAAAACCATAAAAATTAGCCAGGCATGGTACGGTGTTTCTGGAGTCCCAGCTACTCAGGAGACTGAGGTAGGAGGATCATCACCTGAGCCCAAGAGGTCGAGGCTGCAGTAAGCCATTATTGCCCCAGGGCACTCCAACCTCGGTGACACAGTGAGACCCTGTCTCAAAAAAAAAAAAGATATTTCTCACAAAAGACCAAACTATCATTCAGCAAACATCTGAGAGGTTCTGAAGAGGCAAGTGAACAACCTAATCAAAGCGATATCATGACACACCCAAACACCAACAAAACAAGTCAAATATGCTGAGTGCTGTCGGAGAGGCACACTCCGTCCGCAAGCAACTGAAGGACACAGAACACATTTGGCAGGAGATATAGAAAGGCATCAAGTTACTGAGTAAATGAAAGACAGTAAAGCTAAAGAAAGCCACAAAACTAATTCCATCTACTTATTTGGGCTGCTTTCTCATTATTTTTTAAAATGACCTTAAATAATTTGGAGAGTAGGGTATTTAGTGAAAATCTGCAGTCAATGCAAGTTCGACTCACTAAGACACACTCCTCCAATTCAACAACACACAGTATTCACTCACCTGCTTACAAGGAATATCAAAGCACTCGAATCTTGCTGCAGGCCTCTGTTCTAACCACCACATCCTAATATATCATCGCTTAACTTCAACAGTATCAACTTTTCCAGTTTAGAGGTCATACTGGTAGAACAGAATAAAAGCATAAGCAAATACCCCACAAGAAGAAACTTGCTCTAAGACAAGTACACAGGACCAAGTAATGAGAAGGAAAACAGCAAAAGGAAGGGAATCGTGGCTACCAGCTACAGGCAGCAAGTCTGCAAAAACGAAAGGGTACCTGCAGGAAGCAGGTAAAGACTTTCTTTTTGGAGACAGGGTCTTGCTCTGTCGCCCAGGCTGGAGCGCAGTGGCACAGTCTCAGCTCACTGCAACCTCTGCCTCCCAAGTTCAAGGGATTCTCATGCCTCATTCTTCCCAGTAGCCACCACACCCAGCTAATTTTTTTGTATTTTTTGTAGAGATGGGGTTTCACCAGGTTGATCAGGCTAGGATGCTGGCCAGGATGGAGAAAGCAGGTCAAGGCTTTCACAGTGACATTTAGGCTTCATCACAGGCCATCTCTGAGTTTCCAAAAGAATCTCTGTCACTCAACCCATTTGTCTTAAGTAAGATGTCTTAAAGATAATCACGTTGTCAGATTACCTATTTAAAGTAAGACAAATAGGTCATCTTTCTGACAACGTGATTTATTTTTACAAAAAACTTTGGCACTAGTGATTGCTGGCTATCCATTTTCCAATCATTTCAAGAGATAGGGTCAGAGTGCAAAGCTCACCACAGCCTCAAACTCCCATGCTCAACTGATTGTCCCACCTCAACCTCCGGACTAGCTGGGACCACAAGTGTGCATGCTCAGCTGATTTTTTTTTTTTTTTTTGTAGAGACGGAGTCTGGCTACATTGCCCAGGCTGGTCACGAACCCCTGGACTCAAGTGATCCTCCTGCCTCAGCCTCCCAAAGCAAAGAGATTATAGCCGTGAGTCACCGCACACTGCCCATTACTTTTCTTGTATAAACCAAAATAAGAAAAGAGACATTTATCATTATACTTCCTATGGCCAACTACTGTAGAGCAGCTCAGACCAGAAAATCCAATAGGACAAGGCCAAAATAGACTTTTCACATAAAAATATTTTAAAAGATATTAGTGCAAATTTACTTTTCTCTGTATAAAATCAAGGGAGACAGTAATTTACTATTTACTCTTACTTTAACATCCCAAGAAAATTCAAAGTCCAACTTTTTCAGCATTGCATATAAAATTGTTATAGTTTATAGGGCAACTTGACACTTTCATAAAACATAAAAGTAACCAATTTTTAATGTCCCCAAAAGCAAAATGACTTCTTAAAAAGACAAAGGTGGCCAAGCATAGTGGCTCAGGCCTGTAATCCAAGCACTTTGGGAGACTGAAGTGGGTGGATCACCTGAGGTCAGGAGTTCAAGACCAGCCGGGCAACCGGGCGAAACCCCCGTCTCTACTAAAAATACAAAAATTAGCTGGGTGTGGTGGCGCGTGCCTCTAATCCTAGCTATCTGGGAGGCTGAGGCAGGAGAATCGCTTGAATCCAAGAGGTGGAGGTTGCAGTTAGCCAAGATGACGCCACTGCACTCCAGCCTGGGCAAGAAAGCAAGACTCCATCTCAAAAAACAAACAAAAAAACACGAAAAGACAAAGGCTACCAATAGATTCAAAGGGTTTCTCCTGAATTAATATATATTTTAATAATCTAGGTATTCAATGAATCTATTTTTAATGTATGCTCTACTTAAACACTCAACATAATTCTGTTCCTACATCTAGTTTTTATTTCTAACTCATTATTTTAACTCTTACCAAGTCTTTTGCAACTGTAACAATTACTAACCAACGACGGCAATCACAGAAAAATACAGAAGAGGAAAATGTTTTTTGCATCTTCTTAATGTAATGAAAAATGTACTATAATGATCTGTTCTACTATTCTATGCCCTTTGCTACTTTTGAAAAACAACACAATTCAAAAAAAAACAAAAAGACTATAAATAAGACAAAAATATTTACCAATACTTATACGTATATATTTTATAATTGTGTTCTAAAAACAACTGATGATTTATTCCTATTCAATATATAATTTTACACTTTTTCAATCATTTGTTTTCCACGTTGAAAAAAAATCTCTTCCTTATAGCCTGGATTGCCAAACCAGGTGTGCCTCATTTGAAAGGCAAATAGACAAAACAACAAGACAAGGGGCTTGTTTCTGCATCTCAGTACAAGCTTGTCTGTGGAATTTATGACTGGTAAAAATCAAACATAAAGAGCTGAGGTTAGAAAACAAAAAACAAAAACCTCCAGTCTCATTCCTTACTCCTCAAAGTTCTTAGAAGATCTTTACTTGCTCAATAACCTATGTCTCTCCTTTTGTTGTTAATAACATTCGTTTTAATTACTTTGGTTTAAGAATGGCGTCAGGTAGCTCCTTCAGTAAACTACCCTGTTAATGTGTAACTCCCAGTCACTTTATTCAATTTGGTATCACAATAAAGAAGTATCTTGCTTCCGTGAATAACACACATTGACAAATATAAAACAAACGGAAGAGTCTACCAAGTCATGGAGTGTGACAAGATTCCAGATAAACATACAGAATGGACGGCTAAGTTGACTGGTAACTGAGTACAGTGGCTTTTTTCATGCTGAAGAATTAAATTCAACCTAGATCTAGGGCAACGGAAAGATGTCACCTTCGGAAATATTGGTATTCAATTCCTTCCTGATACTATTACCAGCTGCATTCTTGTTGTCCCCCTCTGACCAGGACAAAGATCAGAGTGGGAGCAGTCTTGCATTTCGTCACCCCTCTGACCAGGACAAAGATCAGAGTGGGAGCAGTCTTCCATTTCGTCACCCCTCCGTGTCCCCTGGGGGTGAGGACCCAGGTGAGAAATGTGTAAGGATGCTATTGTTCTGTCTGGTTTGTGCTTAGGACACTTGGAATATTGTTAACCAAGCCTGCTCCACAAAAAACAAAACACAACAACAAAAAAAACAGTTGTTTAAAGAACTACAAAGGATGAGGAAATGGACATGCTCCCAACTAAAAACTAGTTTGATACCAATTAACCAGGCTCAAAAAAAAAAAAAAAAAATCCCATACAAGTAAGAGGCAAAACTTATGGAGACAGTAAAAAGATCTGTGGTTGCCAGGGTCGAGGGGAATGAATTGGCAGAGCACAGAGGATTTTTAAGGCAGTAAAACTACTCTGTATGATACTATAATGGGGGATACAGGTCATTGGACATTTGTCCAAACCCACAGCATGCGCAACACAAAGAGTAAACCCTGTGTAAACTATGAACTTTGGCTGATACTGATGTGTCACTGCAGGTTTATCAACTGAAACAAATGTACCGCTCTGGCGGGAGATGTTGATGTTGGTGAAGCTGCACATGTGGGGAAGGGGATATTTGGGAAATCTCTGTACCTTCTGTTCAGTTTTGCTATAAACTTAAAACTGCTCTAAGGAAACAAACAAACAAACTTCAAAAACAATACCAGACAACTAGTCCTGGAATTCTTCCACTTGCTTATGATGGTTTAAAAAGGAAAACAAAAAAAAAGCCTACTGGAAAACACTGCCCAGAACACTCTCAGCTTTCTGTCCCTTCCATCTCAATTATTAAGCACCCAGAAAGCTTCATTTGCTTAACACTTACCAAAAAACAAACCTTAAGACGTCTATAAAACTCGAAACTGCCAGGAAATTCCCGAGGAAACGCCCCTCAAAGATTTCAGTCATCTATCTTCCATGCCCCAGTGGGCGGAGGCGAGCAGCAGCCCCAGGATTTAGTCATGCATTACAGTCTGAAATTTTTGTCTTTAGTCATCCATCGTTCACTCCGATTACAAAAGATCTTCTCTGGAATTTCTTAAGAAAAGTGAGCAGTGATTTTTACTTTCTAATTACACACTCTGAATGTAAGCAGAGTGCTTAAATGCTTGAGGCAATGGATACCCCATTTTCCATGATGTGATTTCTATGCATTCCAAGCCTGTATCGAACATCTCACGGACCGCATAAATACACACACCTAGGTACCCACAAACATTTAAGTTTTTTTAAAAATTGTGACACTGGATACTTGAAACTCAAACTCATCTATCCCTTCGAGATGTGTCTAATAAACACTTTAGCCAAGGCTCAGTAAGAAGCTAACATCAGACACTGCCCAGCATCTGTTCAATCACCTGAAATTTCCTTCTACCAAATGTGGGCTACATCGACAAGAGGGGAAAGGAGATGGCAAATGTTGTGACTGAAACCCATTTGGGAAGTCCGAGTCTATTAGGAGAGGATGACACTTGTGCCTGCATTTCATAATGCTCAGGCACTTACTGCCTTTTGCTCCTCTCCAGATCTCCCTGTTTTCCTTAGGCAGCTTTCCTGGAGAACCCGTGAAGTTATAAACATTCTGCCAAATGAGAACTAAGTATCTCCAAGAACCCCGCCCCTCTCTCCGCTTACCTGGAAAAGCATGTGGGTTGGGCGATCCTCTCTTAAGGCACTTAGAACAGAGAATGTGCACGGTGTAGTGCAGTCCAGGCCATTCCTGAAGTAGGACATTCAGTTCCTCCACCAAGGGGGTTATGGCTTGCCATGCGGTCCATATATTTGGTAGTGATGCATGGCTAGCAATGGACAGGGTGTCTGGCTGCAGGACTCCCTTGGCAGGTCTGTAACTCACCACCACAGGAACTTTCCCTCTATAGGCAAAGATCTGAAATTTACCATCCGACCTGTGCACCACGTGGCTGTTGATCTGGACACTGTACCGTGCAAACAACCCCGGTGGAAAGGTAAAAGGAAAGCTATATTCAATCTGCAACTGCTCAGCCACAAAAGACTGCCCAGCTAGGTTGGTCCCATTAATCCAGGCTTCCGCATGGGGCACCTCGTTCTGCACATAGCATGGGAACTTGTACCAAGCTGTGGACCCATTCAAAGGCTTGCCCTTGGGTTTATTGAGGCAGTAACAGAGTCCCATCTTTTCCAGCAGCTCCAGCAACAGCTGCAAGTCCTGCTGGGCCTGGACATGAGGCTTAAGCAGCAACCGAATGACATGAGCTGGCAAGAGCCCATGCAACAGAAAGCCCTCCACATATTGATGGAGTTGGGTGGCCCGGAGCAGTTCCTGGCTCGGGGTGGGCAGCGCCACGGGCCGGGAGCTTTCCCCCTCCGCCTTGCCCTCTCCACTGGTCCCTAGGAGCAGCTTATGCAGCAGCAAGGAGGGATCCCTCTGGAAGAAGACATTGAGGATGTCGATGAGGCGGGTGAGGTTGTGGAAGACGTGCTCCTTGAGGGCCGGACTGTCCTCAAAGTAAAGTAGCTTGCCGCTCTCATGCAGGTAGGAGAGGGCACTCTGCAGTCGGTCCTCCGTCAGACCCGCCTGCAGGCCCAGGCGCGCCGAGTCCCACCAGCTTAGCCACAGTCTCTGGGCCTGAGGTGGCTGGAAATGCAGTTCCTCCAGCACCTGCCAGGATCGAGGCAGTACTCTGTGTAAGTTGGGGAAGATTTCTCGGTGCTCAGCAACTGACAGCAACTTGTCCCGAAGGCGTTGTAAGTGGCGCGGGTCCCTGCAGCTAACAGGCAACACCGGGGAGAGGATCTGCAGCCGGTGGTTGAGCAGGTATTGAAAATGGGCCTTGCGCCGTCGAAGGTTCTTGTCCGAAACGCCGTAGTAGGCTGCGTGGGGGCTGGCGGAGCGTAGCTCGAAGTCCCGGGCCAGTGCCTCATCCACCACCTGGGCCAAGCGGCTCAGCCCCTCCGCGTCGTGCTTCTCCTGCAGGGCGATCTGGCGGTGAATGTCCAGACACTTCTCCTCCAGCTCGCGCTCTCCGCACAGGTCCGCGTGGGTGCCCACGATGCACACCACCGCGTGGGGCACTCTCGCCCCGACCCGATGCAAGAAGGAGCCCACGGTGGTGGGAAAGCGGCGAGGCTCATAGGTGGCCAAGTTGACCACCAGCACGTATAGGGCGCCTGGGGACAGGAAGAAGGGCTGGATCACCTCGTAACTTTCATCCCCAGCTAAGTCATACACGATGAACCGCAGTCCCCGGGAGGCATCGGCCGTCCAGCTGGTCACCTCGATGCCCTTGCTCACAGGGGGAGGTGATGGTGGGTAGCACTTCTCCTTGTCCCCTCCTCCTGGACATCCCTCCACTCTCTCCTCCGTGAGGCAGTGGCGAAGCAAAGTCTTTCCTGCAGCCTTATGCCCCATCAGGAGCAGCTTGAGCCGGGGCTGCACTGCCGGCTGGGAATGAGCCAGTTCCTTCTGGTAGGCTGCGATGTAGGGGATCCCCTTCATGCAGACCTCGTAGGGTGGCTGGATCAGTGGGTTGTCCTTGATCTTCCACAGGCCCACCCGGGAGAGCTGGCCAAAGTTGTCGGGCAGCACCGCAATCTGGTTCCCCTGCAGCACGAGCTCCTCCAGGCCCGTCAGCTCCACGATGGAGTCCGGCAGGTAGCGGATGCGGTTATTATCCAGCCACAGGGTGAGAAGCCGGCCCAGGCCCGAGATAAGGGATGGCACCGAGGTGAGCTGGTTGCGACTAAGATAGAGCTCCTCCAGACCAGCCAGGGGCAGCAGCGCGGCAGGGAACTCCTCCAAGAGGTTGGAAGAGAGGTTGAGCATTTTGAGCCGCTGCAGGCGGCTGAACTGGGCGGGCAGAGCCTGCAGTCCGTTGTTGTCTAGCATGAGGCTCTCCAAACTGGCCAGCTCGCAGAAGCCGGCGGGCAGCGTGCCAAGCTCAGCCCCACTCAGCCAGAGAATCTTGAGGGCACACAGGGCACTGATATCCTCAGGCAGGCCTCGCAGTCGGTTGCTGGACACGTCCAGCTCCTCCAGGGCCGCCAGCTGCAGCAGCTGTCGGGGGAAGGCAGTGAGCTGGTTGTGATCCACGTCCAGGGTGCGCAGGCGGGAGAGGCAGGAGAGGGAGTCGGGCAGGTGCGTCAGCCGGTTAAAGCTGACGTCCAGCTCCTCCAGGTGGGCGAGAGCGCCCAGCTGGGCGGGCAGGACGGGCAGCTGGTTGTGGCTGAGGTTGAGCTTCCGCAGCTCCCTCAGAGCACTCACCACCTCCGCGCCCAGGGCGGTCAGCCGGTTGTGGCTCACGTCCAGCTCGGTGAGGTGGTGGCCGAGCTCGGCCACCGCCGGGGGCAGCCGGGCGAAGCGGTTCCTGCGCAGCACCAGGACGCGCAGGCTGCCCAGCGCCGACCCCAGCCCCTC
>NW_012115267.1:1004965-1009856 GCF_000951035.1 Colobus angolensis palliatus
GTGGGGGGTGGTCGTCCCCGCAGCGGATGTGGGGCTTCGGGGTTCTCCTGGTGGTTTCGCCCGCGCCTGGCTCTTTGTTGGCCCCCAGTCTCTAAGAATTTCTTTTTCTTGTTCTCTAATGCGTCGGATTTGCCGGCTTCCCTTACTCATCCTTTACCTGCTCACCTGCCACTCGCCCTGCATCCATGCCGTAGTGGAACTGGCAGAACTCGGGGGCCCTGGGTATCATCATAGGAGCTTAAGACAAGAGTGTGGTTCAACAAACGCAGAATAGGCAACCATTCATTCATTTGGTAACTATTTCCTGAGGCCCTATTTCGTGTTGAACATGAGACAGGAGTAATGCAGGGTGGTCAGAGGAGTAAAAAAATTCCAGGCAGCAGTTTCATTTGACTAGAGTCTATGGGCTGATAAGACCCTGAAAACCAGGGTGTGTACCAGGCGGGCTAAGACTGGCTGGACGCAACGTGGTCCTGGATTTGACTTAGGTTTCTCCTAAGACTTCATTATATGCTCTTTAACATCCTAAATCACACCAGTGCCATGACAGTTACGGAGACACCCATATTTGAAGTAAAAATGGGTGGCACCACAGTCCCGAAAAATCTCCACACTTTTCCAGGAATTTTCATGAGTATTTCACCCCTTGGTTAAAGAAACCCATAGAGTTAGCAGCCCCAGGCCCCGTTTGCGTGACCCTCTCTTGAGTATACCCACAATCCTTTTTCCTGAGTGTGTACTTTTCCCTTTGCAATAAATCTCCATATTGTTACTATTTTCTGAGTTGTCTTTGAACTCATTCTCTGGATAGTGTCAAGAGCCTGGACATTGGCTGAGGTCAAGGTCACACTAGCGTTCGAGGATCTCCCTCAGCCCACCCGTATGAAACCTACTAAAACACAGGTTTTAACCCCCCTGGGGAAGCCTTTTGAGCAGGTGGCCCGCCAGCCTAAAGGAGGGTTGTTAAGATGGTGGGGACACAAGGTGTTTTATCTGGGGTATCCCATTTATCTTCACAACAACCCTGTGAAACAATACTATATCCCCAGTAATATAGTACATGTTGCTCTGTGGATTCAAGAAAACAGCTATTTCAGGAAACACTCACAGTCCATTTTTCAGCTGTAATGCTTACTTTTCTTGCTGTTAGGAAATGTTTCTTTGAGCTCATATCTATGCTAAGTCAATAATTTCTCCCGAACTTATGAAAGCCTGGAAACCCACCAATACTCCAAATGTCACCCGCATCATTCCCTTCAGGTTGATTGGTAAGGAAGCAAATAGTTTTCAGGGACCGAAAACTGCATTTAATTGATTAAAGGCACCACTTGACCCACTGCAGCTCTACCCGACATGCGCTCTGGCTGTCATTTGGGTACCCATATTTGGTGCAGTAACGTGAGAAGTTTGTGTTTCCAAAGAGAGCACCTGAACATCTGAGGCTGGAAATCCACCCCAGTGATGGTTATCAGGCTGCAGGCACTACATGCTGTAACTGGAGGATGTTCCCCAGTTCTGCTAGGTCCCGAGGCTCTGACACCACAGGTGAAATGTGAGTAAGTGAACAGCGAGAGCTGATCTGTGGTCACTCTGAAGCCCTACCCACACACTCCCTCCCAGAGACAGTCAGAAATTCACAGGAAATATTCTGTTTTATCTAGGCTGACCTTTTTTTTCCTTCACAGAGGAGGAAATGGGCTCAAAGTGACTTCTCAATCAGCCAGCAAGGCAGAGGCAGGACTGCTAACTCCCCATGTGGAATGTATTCCCCTGTGATTATCACCTCTACTCACACTCTTCTTGAGCCAGACCCCAAATTCTCCATCCTGCAGCTCCTTCTAACACAAATTTGAACTCAGCCTGGGTAAGGAGACGAGTAGGCATCACATCACCATCCTACACCACCTTACATGATTATATCTCAATAACTGCTAACTGTTCCTCTTTAGAAGCCATCAGAAAATTATATTTCCTTCTGCAGAAGCTGGAATCAATTGAAAAAATGAAAATTGTGCTTGCTTCAGCCGCACATATACTAAAACTGGAATAATACAGAGAGGATTCAGCATGGCCCCTGTGCAAAGATGATATGCACTTCATGGTGTTCGTTTTTTAAATAACATTTTTATTTAAAAAAATTATTTTAAAAAAGAAAAATGGCTGGACACGGTGGCTCATGCCTGTAATCTCAGCACTTTGGGAGGCTGAGGTGGTGGATCACTTGAGGTTGGGAGCTCGAGACCAGCCTGGCCAACATGTGAAAACCCTGTCTCTACTAAAAATACAAAAATTAACCAGGCGTGGTGGTGTGCACCTGTAGCTCCCCCAGCTACTCAGGAGGCTGAGGCACGAGAGTTGCTTGAAACCAGAAGGCGGAGGTTGCAGTGAGCCAAGATCACACCACTGCACTTCAGCCTGGGTGACAGAGTGAAACTTTGTCTCTAAAGAAAATTATACTTTACTTTCTTTCTTTCTTTTTTTTTTTTTTTTTCCGCAGATGCGGTCTTGCTTTGTCGCCCAGACTGGACTCAAACTCCTGGGCTCAAGCAGTCCTCTTGCCTCTGCCTCCTGAGTAGCTGGGAGTATAGGCATAAGCCACCCTGACCAGCTTATACTTCCATTTTAAATGTCCTTGGAAAACTGTACTCTTCCTTTGTCAGGAGATCATCTATAATTTGCTTTATCTGATAAAAAGAACTGGATAGGACCCTGTGCTAGGGCCTCAGCCCACACTGAAACCCCAAAGCCTGGTGTGAATAAGTCTGCTGAGGGGGATGATTCTTTGTGAGCCCGTCAGCTGCTGCAGTCAATATGGTAGGAACCCTTGTAAGAATTCTTCTCTATGAGTTATTTGAAAGTCAGCATGTGGACGGGCACGGGGCATATGCCTGTAATCCCAGCACTTCCAGAGGCTGAAGCGAGCAGATCATTTGAGCTCAGGGGTTCAAGACCAGCCTGTGCAACAAGGCAAGACGTCACCTCTACAAAAATTACAAAAATGAGTAGGGCATGGTGGCTCACACCTGTAGTCCCAGCTACTCAGGAGGCTGAGGTGGGAAGATCACTTGAGCCTGGGAAGTGGAGGCTGCAGTGAGCCAAGACTGTACCACTGCACTCCAGCCTGAGAAACAGAGTGAGACTCGACTCTGTCTCAAAATACAACACAACACAACAAAATAAAGTCAGTATGCTAAAAACTAGAAGGTTAAATGATAAAAGATAACTCAATGATAAAAGAAAACTCTATGAAAAGATATTGTGTTCCATATAGCTTTAAAAATTTTTTTCTTTGTGCTTTCCACTTTCAAAGAAACTGCTTCGTAAAGAACTATAGAAGTGATTCATGGGCTGGGTGCAGTGGCTCACACCTGTAATCCCAGCAGTTTGGGAGGCCAAGGTGGGTGGATCATGAGGTCGGGAGTTCGAGACCAGCCTGGCCAACATGGTGAAACCTCGTCTCTACTAAAAATACAAAACTTAGCTGGGCGGAGTGGTGGGCACCTGCCTGTAGTCCCAGCTACGCAGGAGGCTGAGGTAGGAGAATCACTTGGACCCAGGAGGCAGAGGTCACAGTGAGCCAAGATCATGCCACTGCATGCACTCCAGCCTGGGCAACAGAGCAAGACTCCATCTCGGAAAGAAAAAAAAAAAAGAAAGAAATGATTCATGAAAGTATCATCTTTTTTGTTTTTTCACTGAGGCAGGGTCTGGTTATGTTACCCGGGCTGGTCTCAAACTCCTGTGCCCAAGTGATCCTCCCAAGTATCAACCCAGGCAAGGATTCCTGCCATGGGCACCTAACCTGGACCTCCTCTCACCATGCTGTACCCCTTGTGCTTAAGTTTCGGATGGGCCAAGGGGGTATATCCCCTTCACCTTCTAGAACACACAGGACCCTGAATTCCCAATGCAAATAGCGTCAAGCCTGGATGGGGACTATGGAGAGTCTCCCATAGTCATTCAAAAGAAGTTGTTGAGGTGGGCATTCCTGGGCCTGGGGGTTGTGCAGGAGCTTAACCTCAGCTGTGTGTGTGCCCACAAAGTTTCTCTCTGTGCTGGATGAAACCCAGGCTAGGGCGAGGAGTGTGAGTGTGCCACATCTGTCAGAGTGATGTGACACATTTAGATATTTAGGCGTGTGGCATGTGGGCCTTCACGTGCACCCTTTCCCCAGGCCCTGCAAAGGATAAGCGTGGCCCTGCGAATGGTAGGGTTTTTCTAAAAGCAAAACAACAACAACATTGTTTGGAGAAGTGGAACTCTATTCTAAGTTTTCTTGCCTTAGAGGTCTATCCAGTGTCACGGATCTAATCTGTAAACTTTCCAAAACCTTTTCAGGTTAAGCCTTTTAATGTATCCTGTTTTCTGAGTCTTAGATTGTTTTCTCTTTCGTTGCTGCCTTATGATAGCAAGAACATTCCATGAACATTGACTTTCTCCCGGAATCTAGACCCTTTCTGCAAGGGCAGAGTCATTTAGGAGAGTGGAGATTACATGGAAAGAGGTTGTGTCTTGAGTGAGGCCTTAAAACATGGCTGTTTAGAGGGGAGAATCCCAGATGCTCCAGATAAGTGTCTTTTTGTCAAGAACAGTCTGGATTGGCCGTGTGTGCTGGCTCACGCCTGTAATCGCAACGCTTTGGGAGGTAGAGGTGGGCAGATCACTTGAGGTCAGGAGTTCAACACCAGCCTGGCCAACATGGTGACACCCCGTCGCTACTAAAAATACAAAAATAAATAAATAAACAAACTAGCCAGACGTGGTGGTACACTCCTGTAATACCAGCTACTCAGGAGGCTGAGGCAGGAGGATTGCTTGAACCCAGGAGGCAGAGGTCGCAGCGAGCCAAGATCGTGCCACTGCACTCCAGCCTGGGCAACAAAGCGAGACT
>NW_012115267.1:1009906-1017706 GCF_000951035.1 Colobus angolensis palliatus
CTTTGGGAGGCTTAGGTAGGAGGATTGCTTGAACCCAGGAGGCAGAGGTCGCAGCGAGCCAAGATCGTGCCACTGCACTCCAGCCTGGGCAACAAAGCGAGACTGTGTCTCAAAAAAAAAAAAAAAGAAATCTGAATGGAGGTGGGCAAGAGTACTTTGTTCCTGTCCTTTGCTCTATCAACAAGCCCCAAGTAAGCTTTCATCCTGGTTTCTTTTGCTCTGTCTTCAGCATATTCAATCAACCTTCTTCCATCTTGACGGATTTCTCTCGACCTTGCTAATGCCCTAGCTACTGTCTGACTACTTTACTTCCTTTCTCTGTCAAATATCTTCCATAATTGGTCTATGCTAATTTGACTCCTCTCCCCTGGCTCCCTCCTTGGACCAGTACAGGAAACTGGTTTCCATCCCCACCATGCCATCAGCCTTTGCCTCTAAAATGTCAATTCCCCCTTTCTCCTTCCTTGACCTCCCATCACTGAAAATGTTAAACAGCTTCCTTTGGAAACTTTCTCCTTTCTTGGCCTATAGGATATTTGGTGTCACTTTAAGGTTTGAGTTTTCAAACAGAGTCCCTGTAGAGGCTAATTATTTCCTTCTAGGGATCAAGTTTGCGATTAGAGTAAGTGCTACCAAATGAAGCACTGTAACCACATGAGCAGAGTGGCCAGGATTTGCCTAGATAACGATGGCTTCTTAGGAGGACATTTAGTCAGTGCTTTTTCTACTTATATTTATATTATTCTATTTCTATTAAAGATGCATTTTGAAAATCATATGAGTGCTCTTTTCCATTGAATTTTAATTTTATCTATCACAATTTAATCAAGTCTTGATTTTAAGGTGACAAAATGTTCTAATATGCACAAGACTGAGGGGTTTCTCAGGATAGGAGACATTCTGTTCTTAAAATTGGGGTAATCCTAGGAAGCTAGTACAATTTGTGAACTGACTTGGTCTTTAAAACACACCCTTTAACTTGCTCTCCCTTTACCCTTCAGGAGTTCAGAAAGCACAGCTTCCAGGAAATGTAACATTTTTTCAGCTGCTTTAGTTCTGATGTAGACTTTAGTTCTGATTTCATTTACCTAGCTGTTCACTACCTTAGAAGACAGGATATTCATGGGCTGGAGGTTCCAACGGACTTTGGAGTATGAAAATTACCTGTCTAATCTTGAAAGAGAAGTCGGCAATTGCTTAACCCTTCCACGCAAATGAGACCCAGGGCTAGGTTACAACATCTCATGAGAAAATGAACTGAGTTTTCGAAAATGAACTGAGTTTTCTCCTTGAAGTCTGGAGATGCTGAGGATATGCTGCCTGTGTCATGAAAAGGGGCAAAGGGCTTCCCACATTTCTCCTTTCTTGTAATTTTAGATCATATTTTGCTTTAAATAAATGACAGCAACAACAATGCTTCCTCCTATGTGGCTAAAGGTAACTAGGAAAATCTTACCTGTGTGATTTTAATTAGGCCACACCCTTCTTGGCTTGTCTTTGGAGGAGACAGAAATGGAAAAAGTCAAGGGAAAAACAGAAAGAGGAAAAGGAAGAGATATTTATTTATTTATGTATTTATTTATTTGAGACAGAGTCTCGCTCTGTTGGCCAGGCTAGAGTGCAGTGCCGTGATCTAGGTTCATTGCAATATCTGCCTTCCCAGTTCAAGCGATTCTCCTGCCTCAGCCTACCTATTAGCTGGTACTACAAGCACACACCATCAAGCCCGGCTAATTTTGGTATTTTTAGTAGAGACGGGATTTCACCATGTTGGCCAAGCTGGTCTCGAACTCCTGACCTCAAGTGATCCACCCACCTCAGCCTCCCAACGTGCTGGGGATTACAGGTGTGAGCCACTGCACCCGACCAGAAAGAGATACCCCTTGGAAAGGTGTTAGGCTTAGTCCAAAGCAGGGAATTACAAATAAAGTCTTAAAAATTGACATCAAACACTTTTGCCAAAGAAAGTCTTGGTGATCATGGCATTCTCTCCTGCCACTGGGCATTGCTCACTGAGAAATCTCAGAATAATCACCAGTCATAACAGCTAACATCTCTTAAAAGTTTTCTATGCACCCAGGCACTGCGCTGTGTTCTTTTCATGCAATATTTCATTTAATCTTCACAACAGCCCTGAATAGTAGGTTCCATTAGTCTCATTTACAGATGGAGAAAAATGAAAGCAGAGCTATTGAGTGGCAAAATTCACTCAAAACAAGGCAGACTGTAAAATTCATGTATTTAATCACTGTGCTAATTCTTGGGGGGTCAGGAGAGTGGAGAAAATCGGTTCTTAACTGACTGGAAGCAGACTGTGTATTTTAAGCTATAGAGAAGAGGGAAAGAGGTACCAGCTGGAGACAGGGCTGCCACCCAGTCTTCAGTAGAAATTGAACTGAGCTCTTACAAAATTGAAGAATATTATATTGGGCAATCCAAAGCTCTAAACAAAGTGTCACCCACTACAAAAACTGGGCTTAACAACTATTCTTAAATGTCACCGCAGGAAACCAACAGAATGTCTATGCTAGTTGTAGATCAGCTGTGTTTGTTCAATTTGCTAGTTTTACACAGAAACGGTTTAATACTAATGTCTGTAAATCTACACTCCAGTTACAGGATGCTTCAGACTTCATATTTTGACTTCATTTTTTGAAAAAAGATGGAAGATGAATTTATTAAGCTCAGATTAGGTACAAAGAATCTGACCTCTTTTGTTTGGATTTTTTAAAATTTTATTTAAAAACTATTTCAAACATACCTCATCCCTCTTTCCCAAATTTAATAAATCTGCGTTGGACTCACCATCTGATTTGCAAGCAAGCCAGTTCCGAACAGCAATGGCTAAGAAGGCTGAGACTTGCCACTTAACTACAAGCATGGAGCATAAGGTATGTGTTCAAGACACTGACTCCTCCAGAGAGCAGAGGCAAAACTATACCCAGGCGACTGTTGTTTTTTCTTTCCCTTGCTCTCCAGAAAACTCATTTATCTTGGAATGAGCAACATTACATTTAACATTGGATCTCTTTGTGTTTCCAGGTCAAGTGGGAACACATATGCTCCCTACTGGGGAAAATAAACTGCAATGTATTTTTAGCATCCGTCGAAAGCACTTTCAGCTGAAGATATTCCACAGGACCCAGGCCATTTCATTGCAAGCCAAAGGATTTGCCTCGACGTCACCTAGAATTCCAGAACTTCTCCTGGGGGTCCTGAAGCAGCAGTGTCCCCTCCCAACCCCCAACTGCCCACCCAATTCTGGAGCAAACATGCTCTTTCTGAGAAAAACAAGGAAAATTAGTCCAGTGAAAGATAAATGGAAAACATCTGTGAAATAGTCATGACACATGAGGCTAACTGTAGCATACTTGGCATTTTGAAATGAAGCATGTCCAGGAGGAGGGAAGAAGGAGAATGGGTTGCAGAGAGGATGCCCTTATCATCCCCCGCTTCGTGTTTCTTGCTAAAGGCAAGCATTGGACAGGGAGCCACTCTATTGTGGGGCTTTTCAAAAGGGGCCTGCATTAGTCCGTTTTCATGCTGCTGGTAAAGACGTATCTGAGACTGGGAAGAAGAAGAGGTTTAATGAACTCACAGTTCCACGTGACTGGGGAGGCCTTCACCGTCATGACAGAAGGCAAGGAGGAGCAAGTCACGTCTTATGTGGATGGCAGTAGGTAAAAATAGAGAGCTTGTGCAGGGGAGCTCCCCTTTATAAAACCATCAGATATCACGAGACTTATTCACTGTCACAAGAACAGTACGGGAAAGACCTGCCCCCATGATTCGATTACCTCCCACCAGGTCCCTCCCATAGCATGTGGGAATTCAAGATGAGATTTGGGTAGGGACAGAGTCAAACCCTATCAGGGCCTGTATGGTGCCTCAGTGAAAGGGAGAGCAAGGCATCACTCTCCACAGACCCAACCATGCTCCTAGGCATGGTGAGTGAAGCTCAGGTGCTTTCGTCTTCCATGCCACCTTCCAGCTGTGTGTGTGCAGAACAGAGCTGTGTAGCCCTGGGAGTGGAGTTTCAGTTACCAGTCTGAACTATCATGAGATGCAGTCACAGTGAGACAAATGGTTTAAGACCTTGCTTCCACCCACAAGGTTTTGAAATATGTTCCATGTTTAAAAATAAATGTACTAGTACCTACTTTTTAAATAAAACGACCCAGGGATATTGCACCCTCCTTTTTGAACACCATAGTTCCAAAATTTCAGAAAAATCGACAATGACATAACACATATTATAAAGCGTAGCACTGAAAACATAAAGTCTGGCCTAGCATGGTGGCTCTTGCCTGTAATCTAAGCACTTTGGGAGGCCAAGATGGGTAAGTCACTTCAGGTGAGGAGTTCGAGACCCGCCTGGCCAACATGGCGAAATCTCGTCTCTACAAAAAATACAAAAATTAGCTGGACGTGATGGCAAGAGCCTGTAATCCCAGCTACTCAGGAGGTTGAGGCATAAGAATTGCTTGAAACCGGGAGGTGGAGGTTGCAGTCAGCCAAGATCATGCCACTGGACTCCAGCCTAAGAAACACAGAGAGACTCTGTCTCAAAAAAAACTAAGGGGAAAAAAAAAAAAGAAAAGAAAATGTAAAAGTCCTACCAAATGAGTATAATTATTATTAATAATAATATTATTATTATTGAAGACAGATTAAACTTTGACTTTTTTTCTTTTCTTGCCCAAATTCCTACCCTAAGCCTGGGGAGTCATGGCCTACAAACCATCAAGTCTCATCAGAGAGGTTATATTTAACCCTGTATAATGTGGCCTGCCTTCCAACCTGAGTCTGGCGTAACATCACATAACAAGGAAGTAAATCAAAATATTTTAACCCCAAATATATTTCCTTGCCATACCTTGAAATTGTCCTGCACAGTCGTCTCTTGTGGGGAAAAATCTGCATTCTACGGAGAATCCCTTTTCCATTTTTCCAGACCTCTTTCTGGATCCAGGAGCGAATAAACTAAGAGAGAGTCTAGCACCCTTTAAAGTCCAGTAAGAAACATTTACAGTGTATTCCCTGTGAAGCCTGCTACCTGATGCCTTCCTCTGCATGGGGAAAACTTTGGTCACCATAATCCTTTATTTTAACCCAGACATTTCCTTTCTATTGATCCCAGGTCTTTAGATACACGCAACAAATTGTCAACCAGAAAAATTTAAAATCTACCTATAGCCTGGAAGCCCCAGCCCCGCTTTGAGTTGTCCCGCCTTTCTGACCCAAACCAACGTACATCTTAAATGTATTTGATTGGCTGGGTGAGGTGGCTTATGCCTGTAATCCCAGCACTTTGGGAGGCTGAGGTGGGCTGATCACTTGAGGTTGCGAGTTTGAGACTAGCCTGGCCATCGTGATGAAACTTCATCTCTATTAACAAAAATTAGCCAGGCCTGGTGGCACGTGCCTGTAGTCCCAGTTACTCTGGAGGCTGAGGCAGGAGAATCGCTTGAATCCGGGAGGCAGAGGTTGCAGTGAGCCGAGATCGTGCCACTGCACTCCAGTATGGGCGACAGAGCGAGACTCTGTCTCAAAAAACAAACAAAAAAGAATTTGATGGATGTCTTATGTCTCCCAAAAATGTATAAAGCAAGCTGTGCCCCACACCTAGGGCACATGTTCTCAGGACCTCCTGAGGGCTGTGTCACCGACCATGGTCACTCATATTGGGATCCGATTAAAATATTTCTTCAAATATTTTCGAGTTTGACTTTTTTCATCAACATTATGAGGCCCTGTATTTACTAAAAGCCAGGAAAACCAAAGTTATCATTTATTTCTGATACCAATGACTCTTATAGCAAAAACTTTTCTGCAAAACAAAACAAGAAAACCTAATTCTCTATCTACTCTCAATGTCATCCTATGAAATAGTGAGAGTCCTTGAAATAATGCCGTAAGGGACTATGGTGTATGATAATGTAAGCATCACCACTGGTCATAAGTTCGTTACTAACCTCACAAATATTTATGTAAGGCCCTGGCTAAGCTGCCTGGACTTGAGACAACTTAAGAACACTTCTATCTTTGTTCTCTCCCTCAAAGCGTACCATAGAGCATTGATCCACTATTGATTAAGGTGCTCTTCCAAAGCTGTGGTCCTCTGATAAGTTCACAAGATACAGTCTATTTCAAAATTCTCCGATTTGATGGAAGTAGCCAACAGACCGCTCTGTCTGGTTTCTTTGTCCCCTAACTACAGTGGCTGCTCTGGTATTAAAGAACAATTTGAGGAAGCCCTTCCCTTTCTCTGTAAGATAATATTGTTCCATTGTTCCATTGGCTTGGTGGATCTTGAATACAATGATGTTAACATTTAATTTATATTTTCAAAACAATACTTGGAATATTAAGTTTATGTACTAGAGGTTTGGTTTTGTTCTAGTCTGGAACACTGAATTCATTATTATTTTTCTTAGTTGGGCTTATTTTAATAAGTTCTATTAGCAAGTTTAACATGTTGTGCCAATTAAATGAAAATATCCTCCGATATTATTTGGAAAAATTATAGAAGCCTTATCCTAGCAGCTTAGGACATAATCATATGTCCCTGCTGCTTATCGTGACTGTGTCACAGGCTGTGTCTCTGCAGAGCAACTGGATTTAACTGGAATCAAACTCAGGTTTCCTCTTAAATTTTAGTGTTCACTTTCTTTCAGATGATGTTCTTAAAATGGATAGTTTATTTTTAAATATCCTCATGTGTAACATTAAATCCGACAAAAGATTCTAGGACATGATTTTTAAAATACAGTTGGTGCCATGTAAAGCTTTTTTGTATCTGTGTAAATTCACAATGATTCTTGAACTGCTCCCTGTCTCCCTGAGTAGTGGGCTGTCAGGAGCCATTTGTGCATGTGACCCCACATCCTTGCCTTCGAATAATTAGACCTGAGGTAGGTGCTTAATTGAAACGGGGCCAAAGTCTCTTTCTTAGGAATTTGGACTTGGTCACGCCTGTAATCCTAGCACTTTGGGAGGCCAAGGCGGGTGGATTGCCTGAGCTCAGGAGTTCGAGACCAGCCTGGGCAACACGGTGAAACCCCGTCTCTACTAAAATACACAAAAAATTAGCTGTGCATGGTAGCTGGCGCCTGTAGTAATCCCAGCTACTCAGGAGGTCGAGACAGGAGAATCACTTGAACTCAGGAGGCGGAGGTTGCAGTAAGCCGAGATTGCGCCACTGCACTCCAGCCTGGACAACCAAGCGAGACTCCATCTCAAAAAAAAAAAAAAAAAGCATGAAATTTGGACTTGGGGTTGAGAGAAGGAAAGTCAGTCTTTCTCTGGGCCTAGATGGTAAATTTGGAAGCATGAGCAGCCAACTCCAGACTATTAAGGGGACTTAGGAGCAGAGAAAAGCCTGTCCACCAAGAAAGAAGATGGCAAATATGAGAGGCCACGTTTCTTGGGTTTCCAAAAACATTTTGCTTTCTTGACTGGTATTCTTGAATCCTAGCTTCTCTCCCTGCCTTCAAGACTTACAATAAATCTCCCACTTTTGCTAGAGTGCCTTTGAATTGGTTTCTTTAAAACCTAAAGAATCTTAACATAGAAATTTTTATCTGAATGTGAGTTTACAAGTTACAATCCATTAAAGAAAATTGTTATATCAAAGCAGATGGGGTGAGAAGTGAATAGTCCTCTAACCAAGAAACGGTATGTTTTCATGTGTGCGGTTCTTGCAGACTTTCAAGGAAGTACAGTAAGAGCAAGAAAGAGACTTCAGGCCAAGCTTGCCTTGCTGAAAGAAGACGAAGAAAAATAGAGTAAGAATACAGT
>NW_012115267.1:1023541-1025327 GCF_000951035.1 Colobus angolensis palliatus
AAAAAAAAAAAAAAAAAAGAATATAGTTGTGTACCAGAAGCCTTTCTGATAACAGCCAGCCATCTAATCTTGCTCAAAGTTAATCTAAAGAGCATCTGTAAGGGCCAGTCATGGTGGCCCATGCCTGTAATCCCAGGACTTTGAGAGGCCAAGGTGTGTAGATCTCGAGTTCAAGAGTTCAAGCCCAGACTAGGCAACATAGCAAAATCCCATCTGTACAAAAAATACAAAAGTTAGCTGGGTGTGGTGGCAGGCACCTGTAGCCCCAGCTACTCGGGAGGCTGAGACGTGAGAACTGCCTGAGCCTGGGAGGCAGAGGTTCACTACACTCCAACCTGGGTAACAGAGCGAGAGACTCTGTCTCAAAAGAAACACATCTATAAGGACATTAACCATGCTAATTACGTATCGTGCTTAGTAGCAACCAGATCCTTTATTGGAACCACTTTTGAAACTAAAATTGGGGTATTTATAGGGAAAATGTATAACATTTATAATTAGAATGAGAACATCTGATAGAAACCAGAGGACCTAAGGACTTCAGCTTCAAAACTTCTGCTTTGATTCCCAAAACCCTGCACATGTCTGTTTCATTCCATTCATCCCATCAGATAAACATGCTGAGACCTGTCCCCTTGTAAAGCAAATCAGCTTTACAACAGCTTTGCAACTTGGGGGCACAGGTGACATTTCATGATTAGAAAAAAAAAGTGCCATCATAAGTTAAAGAAAATGATAGAGAAAATATTTTTAGTACATACGACATAGGGTTTATGGTAAAAATATATAAGGAGTTCCTACCAATCAATTTGCAAAAGATGAGTACCATAAAACAAAAATAGGCAAAACAATTTGCATTAGGAGAAATGCAAATAGCTAGTAAACGTATCTTTAGGAGTTTAACTTTCCAGAGTAATCAAACTAATGCAAATTAAAATAGGATACCATATTTAGTCTGTCAAGTTGGAATCAATTGTTAAACATCCAATATTAATCAGAGAATAGGCAAAAGGAACACTATCAAATACTGCAGCTAGAGGTGCAAATTGGTAGAACGGTATAGAGAATATTTAATAATATACAGCAAAAACCTAAGAAAATGTTCTACTCTTGGGAATTATTTTGCTTTTAGAAATTTCTGCTAGCCAAAAAGCTGAGATAAATTAAAAAGTTTTCTAAAAAGGCCAGGCATGGTGGCTTACACCTGTGATCCCAGCACTTTTGGAGGCTGAAGTGGGTGGATTACTTGAGGCCAGGGGTTCAAGACCAGCCTGGCCACCATGGTGAAACCCCATCTCTACTAAATTAAAAATTATGAAATTTTTTTTTAATTCTAAAGAAATAGAGATGCACCCAAAGTTCTACACACAAGGATATATAGGGGGAAACTGAAAACACTCTGGATTTCCAAATGATTAAATAAATGTTTACATGGATATACGATGGAATCCATGTAGCTATTAAAAACTATTTTCCAAGAAAATTTAATAACTTTTAAAAACACTTATGCTGTAATATTTGTGGAAAAGATCAAACTACAGTACTTCATATAAACATGACCGCACTTTGATAAATAAAATAAATCTATATGTAATTATATATGTGCGTGTAAATATGTATTCATAAGGAAAAGCCTGAAAACGTATGCTTTAGATTATGAGTAGTTGTTATTTCTGCTTACTGAAATTACAGCAATTTTCTTTTTTTTTTTTTTTTTGAGACGGAGTCTCGCTCTGTCGCCCGGGCTGGAGTGCAGTGGCCGGATCTCAGCTCACTGCAAGCTCCG
>NW_012115267.1:1033007-1034242 GCF_000951035.1 Colobus angolensis palliatus
TACATCGGATTCTTAATTTGGAGTCTGACGATGACATCAGAAGGTCCATGAACAGGTAAAATTATCAGAAAATAATATGCATTTTTCTAGGAAAAAGATTCATAGCTTACATCAGATTCTCAGTTCATGAACCCAAGAGAGACTTATGACCCACTGAATTACAGAACCTTCACATTCTATTCCAGATCAACATTCCAGGATTCTCCACTGATGCATATTTTGGATAGAACTTTTACTTGATTAGAAAACTTTACTTTATTGTATCTCAGCTTTCTGGATAACAAAAACTTTTTAAATAAAATAAATAGAAAGCTTTATTTTATACCATGTTTAGGTTTACTCAGACTTCAAATAGGTGAGGCCAGACTCCAGGGTGAAGTGAAAATTATATTTCCTCTCTCATCTATAAGGAATTTTGCTACAAAAGGGGTTTGAAAATGTATGGGTATACAAGAGCTACAAAATACAGAAAATGTATTAAAAGAGTTAAACATCTGTTATATTTCATGTCAGTGAAGGATATTTTGCAATTGTGGGAAATTAGACACAGTTTGCTGCTTTTGTTCATCCAATTAAAATATTCTAAATTTAATGTGCGTTAAGGATAGTTATACACAGTGTTACCAGTTCTTGCAGACTTTCAAGGAAGAGCAAGAAAGAGAGAGACTTCAGGCCAAGCTTGCCTCGCTGAAAAAAGATGAAGGAAAATAGAGTAAGAATACAGTTATGTACCAGAAGCCTTTCTGATCACAGCCAGCTATCTAATCTTGCTCAAAGTTAATCTAAAAAGCATCTACAAGGGCCAGTCGCAGTGGCCGATGCCTGTAATCCCAGCACTTTGAGAGGCCAAGGTGTGTGGATCACCTGAATTCAAGAGTTCAAGCCCAGACTGGGCAACATGGCGAAATCCCATCTATACAAAAAATACAAAAGTTATATGATCCTGATGCCGACCTTGGCACAGTATTTTTGAAACAGAGTCTCACTCTGTTGCCCAGGCTGGAGTGCAGTGGCTCCATCAAAGCTCACTGTATCCTCAACCTCCCCAGGCTCACATGATTTTCCTACTTTAGCCTCCTGGGTAGCTGGGACTACACATGCATGCCACCATGCCTGGCTAAATTCTGTACTTTTTGTAGAGATGGGGTTTTACCGTGTTGACCAGGCTGTTCTCGAACAATCCACCTGCCTCAGCCTCCCAAATTGTTGGAATTACAATTGTGAGCCACCACACC
>NW_012115267.1:1034292-1035358 GCF_000951035.1 Colobus angolensis palliatus
TGTTAGCCAGGATGGTCTCGATCTCCTGACCTCGTGATCTGCCCGTCTCAGCCTCCCAAAGTGCTGGGATTACAGGCTTGAGCCATTGCGCCCGGCCAGCAATTTTCTTTTCTTTCTTTATATTTTTCAAATTTCCTATAATACATATGATCTTTATCAGAATAACTTATATATCCAAAGAAATTCATGCAAAAATATACATATTGTAATAGTTAATGTTATATTTCTGTATCTCAATTTATGATTGAGAGCAAGTATGTTCACAAGGAAATCCCCCGCTTTCCTGGAATATCACTCTGTGCTTCCTTATTGGCCATAACACAATCCTTATCCAACATGTGCAGTTTCTCCAAGTTAATCGCATGAGACTCATAAAATTGGGGATTTTTAAATACATTTCAACAATGTCAGGAATCTGGTTGCTTAGTATTTCAGTACAAAACATTTCCAGAACTCTCACTTCTAGCTTAAAAAAAAAAAAAAAAAAAACACTGAAGCAGATGAAGTTCTGCAAATGCTGTTTTTGCTTAACTTTAATCCTGTTAAAGAGACTCTTCTGCCCCACCCCACCCTACTTCTCTACCCCTCGTCCCCTGTGTAGAGCTGATCATTGGACAATCGGCAAACGTGTGTAGGAGTCAAGCTTAACAGCAGGTAAAGAGACCAAGAGCACCACAGGGAATTCAGCCTGAGAGAAAAGAGTCTGGGCTAGTGACCCGTATTATACTCTAGTTTGCCTTTACCTGGCATTTGCATGGAAGATGGTGCTTGATGTCTTGTCCAAGTGATACAAATATGCTACCAGAAGACCCCACATGTGAGAATTTGAGGTATCATCAAAGACTGGGTAAGGAGGTACATCGGGTGCAATGGTACCTCTCACACTGATCATCTGAGTTAGGTGAAGTTTCGTAATCAAGCGATAGAAAAAGCCGCATTGTAATTACAGTGAAATCTCTACCCTCCCTCACTCTGTGGCCATGGGCAAGTTGCATAGCCACCATGACTGTCAATTCCACCAACTAAAAAAGGAAGCAGTTGAATTACATCAGACTCATTTTTTTTT
>NW_012115267.1:1036972-1052574 GCF_000951035.1 Colobus angolensis palliatus
GTGCCACCATGCCTGGCTAATTTTTTTTGTATTTTTAGTAGAGACGGGGTTTCACAATGTTGGCCATGCTGGTCTCGAACTCCTGACCTCATGATCTGCCTACCTCAGCCTCCCAAAGTGCTGGGATTACAAGCATGAGCCACCACGTCTGGCCTCAGCATAGTATTTTTACGGAGTAGGTTGTGCTACAGAGAAGACCCTGTCTCAAGAAAAGAATAGGTTGGGAAGATGTGGGGGAATGTTACAGAACTGTAATTCCAAGATCCCTAACCCCATCAATATGTAAATAATATAGCTATAACGAATTCAGAATCTCCGGATTTTCATTCCCTGCTTGACATTAATCATGGAATGCATCTATTCACATCGGTCTCTCTGACATTTACCTGTTCTTTCAAGAGACCACATTAAAAGCAACTAAATGATGATACAGACGTTTAACATCTTGCGACTTTAGAAGCTAGCTAGAGATGTGCTGGGAAATTCTGTATGGAAGGAGCACTCTGGGAGCGTCTTTGACAGGGGCCGCTGAAGCATGGTGCTAGATAACAACCCTGTTTTTTGACCAGCCTCGCTGAGCATGCAGAGCTGATCTCCCAGGCTCTGGGTGATCTGCAATGACGTCAGGGTGCAACAGAGACACCATATCCACAGAACAAAACAATAGACTGGCCCTGCAACCGTGGACCACAGTCCATTTTTATTTTAAAGTGGTTAACCTTGGATTGTTAGAGCTCTTATAAAAGTCTTACAAAAGGTGAAATTTGGTCATTTAATCTTTACATTGCTCATCTCTTTAGCTTTTTGAAAAATATTGCTACCATGTATTTTTACGTAGTTTTGTCCCCCCCAAATTTAGTCAATTTGCAAATTAAGATGAAAATAAAACAAGTAAAAAGAATAAGACATTGCAAGGCCACGGTTGGTGGATCACTTGAGGTCAGGAGCTCGAGACCCGCCTGTCCAACATGGTGTAACCCTGTCTCAACTAAAAATACAAAAATTAGCCAGGTGTAGGGGCGTGAACCTGTAATCACAGATACTGAGGAGGCTGAGGCATGAGAATCATTTGAACTTGGGAGGTGGAGGTTGCAGTGAGCCGAGATAGCACCACTACACTCCAGCGTGGGTGGCAGAGTAAGACTCAGTCTCAAAAACAAAACAAAACAATGAGACGATTGGATAAAAACAAAATCCAGTATATTCATGCAATGGGATATTATTCAGCCATAAAATGGAGGGAAATTCTGATATATGCTGTAACGTGGGGGGATCTTGAAGATGTGATGCTAAGTGAACAAGCCAGTCACAAAAGATCAAATATTGTCAAATATTGTATGAGTTCACTAATGTGAGATACCTACAGGAGTCAAATTCAGAGCCAGAAAGCAGAATGTTGACTGTCACACTGCTGAGGGAGTTGGGTGGGTGGGGGAATGGGGAGTTACTGTTTAATGTGTGCAGAGTTTCCGTTTGGGAAGATGAAGACTCTCTGGTAATGGATGGTGGTGATGATTGCATGACAATATGAATGAAATTAATGTCACTGAACTTTACACTTAACAATGGTTAAAATGGTAACTCTTATGTTGTGTATATTTTATCACAATTTTTAAAATCCACTGAATTGTAAAACAAACAAACAAACAAACAAAAGGCTAGGCATGGTGGTGTCCGCCTGTAATCCCCGCAGTTTGGGAAGCCGAGGCAGGGAGACAGCTTGAGGTCAGGAGTTCGACACCAGCCTGCCCAACATGGTGAAACTCCATCTCTACTACAAATACAAAAATTAGCTGGGTGTGGTAGCACGTGCCTGTAGTCCCATCGACTAGGGAGGGTGAAGCACGAGAATTGTTTGAACCAGGAGTCAGAGGTTGCGGTGAGTTGAGATCTCGCCACTGCACTCCTGGGCAATAGAGTGAGACTCTGACTCACAAGAAAATAAAAAGAACATAAATAAATAAATTGTGAGATAGTGAAGGAAATTTGAATACTAACTAGATGTGCAATGATATAGAGGAATTATTATTGATTTTGATCCCTTTTAAAGACTCTCTTTTAGGCCGGGCGTGGTGGCTCAAGCCTGTAATCCCAGCACTTTGAGAGGCCGAGACGGGCGGATCACGAGGTCAGGAGATCGAGACCATCCTGGCTAACACGGTGAAACCCCGTCTCTACTAAAAAAAATACAGAAAACTAGCCAGGCGAAGTGGCGGGCGCCTCTAGTCCCAGCTACTCGGGAGGCTGAGGCAGGAGAATGGCGTAAACCTGGGAGGCGGAGCTTGCAGTGAGCTGAGATCTGGCCACTGCACTCCAGTCTGGGCGACAGAGAGAGACTCCGTCTCAAAAAAAAAAAAAAAAAAAAAGACTCTCTTTTAGAGTTACTTAGTGAAATCTTTACGGATGAAATAATGCTGTCATTTGCTTGAGAAAAATCTGGTGAGGGCTAACAAAGAGAGTAGAGATGAAACAGCGTTGACCATGAGTCAGTTAAATTTAAAAAGAGAGGGAAAAAAAAAGCACGCCTATAAACACATATTGCTGTTAACCTTACATAAATAAAACCAGAATCTATGATTTTTAACCAAAATGTGTTACCTATTGGAATCTAAACTTTAGTTTCCTTACCCAAACTAAGAGTGAATGTGTGTATGTATTCTCTAAACTGTATACTTCTTGAGAACCAAGTTTGTTGTTTTGTCTTAAAAAAATGTCTAGAAAATAAAGAGCACTAATAAATATTTGATGAAGAAACCATGGGCTCTATCTATTTTTGGAATTCCTACGCTGCCCTGTATACCATCATGGTTTACTTGGAGAAGAAGTCTGCCTGTATTACTCTCACTCTTAGGACACACAGGTTGATATTCACTTAACGCAAGCCCCCTGCTCACTCCATCCCAGCTGCCAAGCCTTTGTATTGTACCTTATAGGCCCCACACATTCTGCTTAGGACTCCCTTTGTTTGGAAAGCTCCCTTAAGATGTTTGCAAGAACCTCCTCTCCCTGCTTTTTCTTGTAACCTTCCCTAGAGGTCTGCTCTGCTCTGGCCACCCCAGTATGGATTGCATCTGTGTCCTGACCCAAATCTCATGTTCAATCGAATTGAACACGTTCAAGGTGAGGCTTGGTGGGAGGTGATTAGACCATGGGGGTGGATTTCCCCCTTGGTGCTCTTCTTGTGACAGTGAGTTCTCGTGAGATCTGGCTGTTTAAAAATTGTATAGCACCTCGCTCTCTTGCTCCTGCTATGGCCATGTAAGAGGTAGGTGCCTGCTTCCTCTTCCCCTTCCACCATGATTGTTTCCCGAGGTCTCCCCAGAAGCTGAGCAGATGCCAGAATCATGCTTCCTGTACAACCTGGGGAATGAGTCAACTAAACCTCTTTTCTTTGTAAATTACCCCAGTCTCAAGTATTTCTTTATAGCAATGCGAGAACCAGCTAATGCGGAAAATTGGTACCAGGGATCAATAGGATCCCTACTCTTACTTTGTCTACCTCTCTATTTCTTTACCCATCTCCTATCTCCTCCCTCCATGCACTTACCACTACCTGGTATGTTTGTTTGTTGTCTTCTTCCCCTATAAGACTATAACCTCATGAGGAAGGAAATTTGATTGTTTTATTCACCACTGACTTTTAACCTAGGCCGTGGCATATGGTAGGTCACAAATGAATATTTGTTGCATCAATGAATAAAGTGTTAAAAAGGCACTAACATTAAAGAGATTCTAACTTCTAGCTAGAACAATGAACTTCACTCATATCTTTAGCAACCTCCTCCTTGGGAACTTTCATGGAATTTAATTACTTGTACTTTTCATCTTCAAAGTGCATGTAAATGATTAATTATTTTACTCCATGACACAGACGCTAATGCTGCATTTTATAGTTGGAAAAACTAAAGCATAGACGAACTAAATCCCTAAAGATCAATGAGTGAGTCAATGTCAGAGCCAGATGAATAGGAGAATTTGGGATATTTAATTCTGAGCAACTGATTCCCCAAAGTCATTTAGCTATATTTTGTGCTTGTTACAACTCATTTAAAAGCATTTACGATTCCCCAATTTAAAAGCCTTTCAAGTGAGGAATTGGTTTGTTGTGACAGCAGGTGATTCAGTCGCTGTAAACGCTCATTCAGGAACTCATTCCTCAATCTGGATACAGTAATTCACAAAGCAAGCTAATGCTCTCCTACTAATCTCTCTGCCTCCAGTTCTTTGTTTTGCCAGGCATCCTTTAGAAAGACCAGAATGTCTTTCTAAATCCCAAATCAGGCCAGGCAGGGTGACTCATGCCTATAATTCCAGCACTCTGGGAGGCCGAAGTGGGTGGGTCAATTCACGCCAGAAGTTTGGGACCAGCCTGGGCAACATGGTGAAACCTCATCTCTACTAATAATACAAAAAAAAAAAAAAAACAGCTGGGTGTGGCGACATGCACCTGTGATCCCAGTTACTTGGGAGGCTGAGGCGGGAGGATTGCTTGGCCCGGGAGGCAGAGATTGTAGTGAATCAAGATTGCACCACCATACTCCCGGTTGGGCGACAGAGCAAGACCCTGTCTCAAAAAAAAAAAAAAAAAAAATCCCAATCTGACTATGCCACACCCTAAACACGTGTGAGTAAAAGTTGCATAAAGGGTTAACAGAAGCAGAGTTCTTCCTTTAGAAGGTAAAATGTGTCAAGAAAATTGACTCCGTAGAAATGAAATGAATAAATGCTGAGTGAGAGCTCAGTAAATATCTAGGACTATGAATAACTACATCCAAGGCATTATTACGTTTGTCTGTATAAAATATGTTGAATTTGCTTCTAAAATTCAGGTACTCTAACAGATTCGTTTTTCTGCTACTGGAAATATTAAGGAACGACATTAGGTCAAAATTTGCATTTGCTTCCTATCATGTAGAAACTTTAGCAAAATAAATAGCATCACAAAATTAACATTTTATTGAACTCGTTTGAAAGAGCTATAGTCACCTCACTAATCTCACTGAATTAAATTATCTTGTTACTTATTTATATAAGGAAAAAAGAGCAAGTAAACTTAAGTGAATAAAATGTGAATTTTTTAAAATAGTAAATTGCAGCTGGGTGCGGTGGCTCATGCCTGTAATCCCAGCACTTTGGGAGGGCGAGGCGGAGGGATTACCAGAGGTCAGGAGTTCGAGACCAGACTGTCCAACATGGTGAAACCCTGTCTCTACTGAAAATACAAAAATTAGCCGGGCATAGTGGCACACACCTGTAATCCCAGCTACTCAGGAGATTGAGGCAGGACAATTGCTTGAGCCTGGGAGATGGAGGTTACGGGGAGCCCAGATCATGCCACTGCATTCCATCCTGGCTGACAGAGTGAGACTCTGTCTCAAAAAAAAAGTAAGTTACTGTTTTAGCAGAAATATACAGTCTGTAAATAATTTAGCAGTTAGTAGTTTCATTAAGGTTCATTCCTCATTTTGTTTTAAAATGGATTGTGCCACCCCGCATCTATTGCAAATGGGCGGGGGGGGGGACCGTTTGTGTCGTGTCTGCAAGAGAGATTCTCAAAGTCTAATTTAATTTTTAATTATTCAAATGTTAAGGCCGGGCGCGGTGGCTCAAGCCTGTAATCCCAGCACTTTGGGAGGCCCAGACGGGTGGATCACGAGGTCAGGAGATTGAGACCATCCTGAGCTACACGGCGAAACCCCGTCTCTACTAAAAAATACAAAAACTAGCCGGGCGAGGTGGCGGCGCCTGTAGTCCCAGCTACTTGGGAGGCTGAGGCAGGAGAATGGCGTAAACCCGGGAGGCGGAGCTTGCAGTGAGCCGAGATCGCGCCACTGCACTCCAGCGTGGGCGACAGAGCTAGACTCCGTCTCCAAAAAAAAAAAAAAAAAAAAAAAAAAATTATTCAAATGTTACTAGAAAGTATGACCCCAGAATTCTGTATGCAATCTCATTTTTCATTAGGAATTCCCTTTTAAAATGCAGACATCTCAAAAAAAAAAACAAAAACAAAACAAAAAAGGTGGGGAGTGGGAGCTGGGCACCATGGCTGATACCTGTAATCCCAACACTCTGGGCGGCCTAGGTGGGCCAATCACTGGAGGTCAGGAGTTCGAGACCAGCCTGGTCAACCTGGCAAAACCCTGTCTGTGCTAAAAACACAAAAATTAGCTGGGTGTGGTGATTCTTTCCTGTAATCCCAGCTACACAGGAGGCTGAGGCAGGAGAACAGCTTGAACCCAGGAGGTGGAGTCTGCAGTGAGCCGAGATCATGCCACTATACTCCAGCCTGGGTGACGGGGTGAGACTCTGTATAAAAAAAAGTAATAGTAATAATAATAATAATAATCATATGAGGACAGTGGTTCTCAACTATGGCTGCACTTTGGAATCACCTGGAAACTTTCTAAATAGTGATCCCTGGATTCCACTCGCTAAGATGTGACTTTATTTGATCTGAGGAGTGGCCTGGGCATTGTGATTTTTTAAAGCAGCATCCGAAATGCAACCAAGATGGAGACCCTTGAAGAAGAGGCTCAGTCCATGGAAGACCCTACACAAGACCTGAGAATGGAATCTAAGCAGGACCCAAAGCCAGAGAACCCTGAATATAATGGTTTCTAGATTCCTCTTAATTCTAGGTGTTGTAAACAATTTTCAATAATGCCATTAGTAATATCTTACTGTATTCTTCAATGCTGGGGCTATTTCTCAAAAGGATCTAGTTTTCAGAATCTAGGATTTAAGTTAAATTGGGCTAAGATAAAAAGGATGTCAAAATAATGAAAACTTTTATATTAGGCCGGGCACAGTGGCTCATGCCTATGATCCCAGCACTTTGGGAGGCTGAGGCATGAGGATCACTTGAGCCCAGGAGTTTGAGGCCAGCCTGGGCAACATAGCAAGATGCCGTAGTTCAACCTTTGCATCTTGCTGGGTGCTTCCAGAACCCTGATCGCCTGAATCCCTTCCTTGACTGGCAGTGGGTGTTGGGTCCTTGTCACTTGATTACTTAAGGTCCTTTAAAGTGTTGCTTTCCCCATCCTTACTCCAGGCTGTTGGGCTTACATTCCGTATAAGTTCTCAGAAGCAAGGAGGCTGGTGTCATCATTCAGCACCCCTATTCAAACACTCCCTTAATAATTCCTCCTGTTTCGTTTGGCTCATTGGGTGTTACCCATAAAAACAGTTTGGCTTTTGTAATCACAATTAGAGCAGGCAGCATGACTAATCAGTCAGTTCACTGCATCTCTTGTTATCTCCTGTGAAGTGAGTCAGTTTCAACTTTGGCTTTGTGCACATGTGTCACTCCCTGCTCTCTGATGTTCAAGTCTATGTTGGTTCCAGACTCTGTTTTACTTAACCTGTTTGTTTTCTTTCTAAAAACATATTCTGTATTCCCTTCCAAGCATGGAGCTAACTTCACAGGAATTTGGGAAAATTCTGATAATTCCAGCCCATACACAGAATGCCCAGGACAAGAAAGACCCTGTTCTCTGAGGAATTGTATCAAGAATACAAGTTGTTTAAGTCAGCATGCACATGTTGAAAGTTTAAAATGTGCCAGGTACTTTCATATATTATTCTATTAAAAATAAGCAGTACATGGCCAGGTGCAGTGGCTCACACCTGTAATCCCAGCACTTTGGGAGGCCGAGGCGGGCGAATCACAGGAGATCTGGAGTTCGAGACCAGCCTGGCCAACATGGCGAAACCCCATCTCTACTAAAAATACAAAAATTGGCTGGGTGTGTTGGCAGGTACCTGTAGTTCCAGCTACTCAGGAGGCTGAGGCAGGAGAATTGCTTGAACCTGGGAGGTGGAGGCTGCAGTGAGCTGAGATCATGCCACTGCACTCCAGCCTGGGCAACAGAGCAAGACTCCATCTGAAAAAAAAAGAAAAGCAGTATATGCAGTATATGTTACCGCAGTTTTAGGTTTACAGAAAAATTGGGAAGACAGTACAGAATTTCCATATATGCCACACTTAAGTTCCCCATTATTAACCTCCTACATTAGTATGATACATTTGTTATAATTAACGCAATGCTATATGAATATTGATATGTTATGATTAACTAACATCTACACTTCATTTGTATTGCCTTATTTTTTACCTGTTGTCCTTTTTCTGTTCTGGAATCCATCCCAGATACAACATGACATTCTTGTCATCCATATCCTTAGGTTCTTCTTGGCTGTGACAGATTCTCAGAATTACTTTCTTTTTCATAAGCTGGACAGTTTTGAGGAATATTGGACAGGTATTTTGTAGCATGTCCCTTATTGACATTTGTCTAATGTGTTTCCCATTAGACTGGAGTTAAGTATTGCTGGGAGCAAGACCACTGAGGCCAAATGCCATTTTCTTCACATCCTGCCAAGGGTACAGACTATCAACATGGCTTATAACTGCTGCTGTTACCTTGATCACCAGGCTGAGATAGTGTTAGTCAGGTTTCTCTGCTGTAAAGTGACCTCCTCCCCCGCCAACCCTTCTGTTCTGTGCTCTTTGGAAGGAAGTTGCTATGTATATAGGTGGGACTTACAGCCCTTCTCTTTAAGACAGAGGATTTACATAAATTATTGAAAGTTCTTAGTCATTTATTTATATCTACGTGGACTCAAGGATTTTTTTTAAATGCTTTGAGTTATAATTTAATTCCCTTCCCTTTCCTTCCTTCCTTCCTGTCCCTCTCCCTCTCTCTCTTTCTTTCTCTTGCTTTCTTGCTTTTTTTTCCAGCTTTGGCCATGCTGCAAGCTCTTTCAGTTGACTTCTCTGTACCTATGACGTACTCCTGTGTGTGTGTGTGTGTGTGTGTGTGTGTGTGAGCACTTCCTTAATTTCTGGCTCTACAGGATATTTCAGACATCTTGTATATTTTCTCCTCCACTCATAGAATCAGCCATTTCTCCAAGAAGCCCTGGTTCCCTTTATTGCAAAATGGTACTGAATAGCAAGATCTAGGTGGTAGATATGGTTGTTGCTGTGGGGAAGTCTTTGCTTCTCAGCTGAAAGAGAAAGGAAATATATGTGCATATACTAACCCATGTATTTACATATATCCATGAACATTTCTGTGTGTGACCATTTATAGCTATATCAAGCTAAATATGCATTCATAGGGATGTCCTAACTCTATTCCATTACCTCATGGATCATTCTAGCCTCTTTCCCTTCTACCAACAGTGAGAAGTCTGGCTCTGACCATCAATCATCATTTACTTAAGACCTCCTGGCCTCAAGTGATCTGCCCAACTCAGCCTCCCAAAGTGCTGGGATTACAGGCGTGAACCACTATGCCTGACCTGAATTTTAGCTGAATTTCTATGAAAGGGTTGGTTTTTTCTTCTTGGTACTTTTGACACAAAGCTCATTTCCTTCCTTTGCCACTTCCTTTGCTGCTGTTATCACCTCCATCTTTTTTCAGCCTCCACAGCTGCCAGCCATCGCTAACAGAAGTAAGGGGAGAAGCCTTAGCAACTTCATTAGACATTATGAGGTGGGAGGGCACAGCTGGGTAGCCAGGTGGTGATGGAGAGAGGGAGGGAGGGAGGCAGGGACGGAGGCAGGGAGGGAGAGAGGGATGGAGGGAGGGAGGGAGGGAGGGAGGGAGGGATGCAGGGAGAGAGGGAGGGAGGGATGGTGGATAGATGGACAAAAAATGTATCAGTAAATAGGTGCTGACTCATCCAAGATATTAATACAGCAAGGGGGAAGAAACATGGATGATGGGACAGGATTTACAGGTGACCATTAGTCAACTGTAATTTATATCAGTTGGGATATAGATTACACACCTCTGACTAGTCTGTGCCTTTTCATTGAGCTATGAACAAATCAATCATCAGCATGATATTGTCATCCAGTGACAGTTGGCAATTTAAAAACAAACCCATGTCCACTTTCCAAATCTGACCTGATGTCTGGACAATAGTGGATGCGTGTCATTATATATTTGTCAAAACTCATAGATTGGGCTGAGTGCAGTGGCTTACATCCGTAAACCCAGCACTTTGGAAGGCCGAGGCAGGCAGATTGCTTGAGTCCAAGAGTTCAAGACCAGCCTGGGCAACATGGTGAAATTCCATCTCTGCTACTAATAAAAAACAAAACAAAAACCCATAGGTTGTGCCATATCAAGAGTAAATTGTAGTCATAATGACATCTCAATGTAAGTTCATTGATTGTGATAAATGTAGTATTATTGTGGTGTTGGATGTTGATAGCTATGATAGGATGTTAAGGCTATGGCATGTGTGGGCAAAAGGGGTACATGGGAACTCTCTGCACTTTCCACTCAATTTTGCTATGAACCTAAAACTGCCCTAAAAAATAACTTTCATTAACATCTAGGCTGGGCGCGATGGTTCACACCTGTAATCCCAGTATTTTGGGAGGCCAAGATGGGCAGATCACCTGAGGTCATGAGTTCAAGACTAGCCTGGCCAACACGATAAAACCCATCTCTACGAAAAATACAAAAATTAGCCGGGCGTGGTGGCACATGCCTGTAATCCCAGCTACTCGAGAGGCTGAGGCAGGAGAATTGCTTGAACCTGGGAGGTGGAGGTTGCAGTGAGCAGTGATCACGTCACTGCACTCCCGCCTGGACAACAGAATGAGACTTGTTCTCAAAATAATAATAATAATAATAATAAAGCTAAAGATTTCCCTAAAATATGAGCTGATCAAGAGTTTAAGATTCTTGAAAGAAGAAAATGGCATGGTGAAAGGAAAGGGGGTTTTGCAAACTCATTCATCTGAATTTGAATCCTAGCTCTGCCACTTAATAGCTATGTGACCGTGGGCAAATTAAGTGCTGTTATTTATATTAAATTGATATTAAAATGTTAAAGTATTAAATATAATTTATTAAAATCATACATAAATGACATTCTCTATGAATATTTAAAATGATATATGACAAAACTCATACAATGTGATAGCACCAAGAGTAAACCTGAGTGAATGCACATTTACAAATCATTCATGAGGTCAAAAAGTGGACTGCAGTAAAACGATCTAACTGTATTACAAAAGTATGAGCCCACCTCACTGAAGAGGTGGAGGGAGGAGATGTTAACCTAAGTAACTCTGGAAATGAGTGGAGTCTGACAGACTAAAGCAAAAGAAACTGTCCATAAACACTGCTGTAGTCAGAAGTGGAATATGAGACTTCCACCAAGTATCTGTAAGGGAGGGGTGCCTTTCTCCTCATCTGTCTCCTTTCCTACTGGGTAAGAAGGAGAACTGATACGGCTTGGCTCTGTGTGCCCACCCAAATCTCATCTTGAATTGTCATCCCCACGTGTCAAGGTAGGGACCTGGTGGGAGGTGATTGGATCACGGCGGTGGTTTCCCCCATGCTGTTCTCACGACGGTGAGTTCTCGGAAGATCCGATAGTTTTATGAGTGTTTGGCAGTTACTCCCTCACGCTCTCTCTTTCCCGCCACCTTGTGGAGAAGGTATTTGTTTCTCCTTCACCTTCTGCTATGATTGTAAGTTTCCTGAGACCTCCCCAGCCATGCAGAACAGTGAGCTCATTAAACTTCTTTCCTTTATAAATTACCCAGTCTCAGGTTTTTTTTTTTTTTTTTTTTTTTTTTTTTTTTTTTTTTTGCTTTGTTCCCTCGGCTGGAGTGCAATGGGAAAATCTCAGCTCACTACAACCTCCACCTCCTGGGTTCAAGCAATTCTCCTGCCTCAGCCTCCTGAGTGGCTGGGATTACAGGCGCGCGCCACCACGCCCCACTAATTTTTGTATTTTTAGTAGAGGAGGGGTTTTGCCATGTTGGCCAGGGTGGTCTCGAACTCCTGACCTCAGGTGGTCTGCCCACCTCAGCCTCCCACAGTGCTGGGATTACAGACGTGAGCCACCGTGCCCAGCCGGGCATTTCTTTATAGCAGTCAGAAAACTGACTAATACAAGGACAGGTGCCTGACATGGAAGGAGCATCCATCTTGGACTACATGGAGTGAAACGCAAGGGCTGAAGACGATGGAACGAGAAGATGGAAGACCCCTATCTTCTTCTCATGATGGTGGTGCCATTTTGCCAGCTGAATCTATGTGGAACAAAAAGTAAACTTCTACCTTGTTTAATCCACTCTGATTTGGGGTTTTCTGTCACTCACAGATCAATCTAATCCTAACTGATATAAATTTTAGTTATGTCTTTTTCTCCCTGCCTTTTATCTCTCTAACAACTCCTCCATCCCTTAAAAAATGAGGCTACATAACTGTTCATGATATAACTCTCCTTGTGGGGTATCCTAAGGTATTCTTAAGCACCTCATTCTAGTCAATAAAAGCAGGGCATGAAGCCGACCCTCCCTCACAAAAAGATTATGCCCTTACATGGAATAATAATTGATAATAAGTAGCATAATTTTTATAAACTCATTATCTTTACAAAGAGAATTTTGTAATGAGCTTTCAAACAACAGTATAAATTTAGCTTTTGTTTCCTTTACATAAAAATTACACACTTACTGAATTTTGGGAGACATGCCAAGAAGTATGACCTATTAACATGTAAAGGAACACAAATTGCTTTGGTTTAGAAGGTGGTAAGTACGGGGTTTGAATTAGTCCGTTTTCACGCTGCTGACAAAGACATACCCGAGACTGGGAAGAAAAAGAGGTTTAATTGGACTTACAGTTCCACATGGCTGGGGAGGCCTCAGAATCATGGCAGAAGGTGAAAGGCACTTATTAAGTGACAGCAGTTAGAGAAAATGAGGAGAAAGAAAAAGTAGAAGCCCCGGATAAACCCATCAGATCTCATGAGACTTATTCACTATCACGAGAATAGCACAGGAAGGACCCGCCCCCATGATTCAATGACCTCCCCCTAAGTTCTTCCCACAACATATGGGAATTCTGGGAAATACAATTCAAGTTGAGATTTGGATAGGGGCACAGCCAAATCATATCATTCTGCTCCTGGCTCCTCCGAACCTCATGTCCTCACATTTAAATACCAATCATGTGTTCCCAACAGTCCCCCAAAGTCTGAATGCATTTCAGCATTAACCCAAAAGTACACAGTCCAAAGTCTCATCCAGACAAGGCAAGTCCCTTATGCCTATGAGCCTGTAAAATCAAAAGCAAGCTAGTTACTTCCTAGATACAATTGGAGTATAGGTACTGGGTAAAATACAGCCATTCCAAATGGGAGAAATTGGCTAAAACAAAGGGGTTATAGAGTCCATGCAAGTCTGAAATCCAGCAGGGCAGTCAAATCTTAGAGCTCCAAAAGGATCTCCTTTGACTCCAGGTCTCACATCCAGGTCACGCTGATGCGAGAGGTGGGTTCCCATGGTCTTGGGCAGCTCCACTCCTTTGGCTTTGCAGGGTACAGTCTCCCTCCCGGCTGTTTTCACGGGCTGGCATTGAGTGTCTGTGGTTTTTCCAGGCACACGGTGCAAGCTGTCAGTGGACCTACCATTTGGGGTCAGAAGGACAGTGGCCCTCTTCTCACAGCTCCACTAGACAGTACCCCAGTAGAGACTCTGTGTGGGGGCTCCCACCCCACATTTCCCTTCCACACTGCCCTAGCAGAGGTTCTCCATGAGGGCCCTGCCCTGCAGCAAACTTCTGCTTGGGCATCCAGATGTTTCCATACATCCTCTGAAATCTAGGTGGAGGTTCCCAAACCTCAATTCTTGACTTCTGTGCACCTACAAGCTCAAAACCATGTAGAAGCTGCCAAGGCTTGGGGCTTCCACCCTCTGAAGCCACAGCCTGAGTTCTATGTTGGCCCCTTGCAGTCACTGCTGGAGCAGCTGGGACACAGGGCACCAAGTCCTTAGGCTACACACAGCAGGAGGGCCCTTGGCCTACCCCACAAAATCACTTTTTCCTTCTGGGCCTCCGGGCCTGTGATGGGAGGGGCTGCCAAGAAAGTCTCTGACATGGCCTGGAGACATTTTCCCCATGGTCTTGGGGATTAACACCAGGCTCCTTGCTACTTATGCAAATTTCTGCAGCTGGCTTGAATTTCTCCCCAGAAAATGGGGTTTTGTTTTCTATTGCATTGTCAGGCTGCAAACTTTCCAAACTTCTATGCTGTATTTCCTTTTTAAAACTGAATGCTTTTAACGGCACCCACGTCACCTCTTGAATGCTTTGCTTCTTGGAACTTTTCTCTGCCAGATACCCTAAATCATCACTCTCAAGCTCAAAGTTCCACAAATCTCTAGGGCAGGGGCAAAATGCTGCCAGTCTCTTTGTTAAAATATAACAAAAGTCACCTTTACTCCAGTTCCCAACAAGTTCTTATCTCCATCTGAGACCTGGACCTTATTGTTCATATCACTATCAGCATTTTCATCAAAGCCATTCTACAAATCTCTAGGAAGTTCCAAACTTTCCCACATTTTTCTGTCTTCTGAGCCCTCCAAACTGTTCCATTCTCTGCCTGTTACCCAGTTCCAAAGTTGCTTCCACATTTTTGGGTATATTTTCAGCAACACCCCACTCTACTGGTACCAATTTACTGTATTAACCTGTTTTCACATTGCTGACAAAAACACACCAGAGACTGGGAAGAAAAAGAGGTTTAATCGAACTTACAGTTAGTTCCACATGGCTGTGGAGGCCTCAGAATCACAGTGGGAGGCAAATGGCACTTCTTACATGGCAGCAGCAAGAGTAAATGAGGAAGAAGCAAAAGTGGAAACCCCTGATAAACCTATCAGATCCGGTGAGACTTACTTTCACAGAATAGCACGGGAAAGACCGTCTGCCATGATTCAATTACCTCTCCCTGGGTCCCTCCCACATCGGGGGAATTCTGGGAGCTACAATTCAAGTTAAGATTTGAGTGGGAGCACAGCCAAACCATATCAGGGTCTAAAACAATGAAAATATTGACAAAATAGTTATTTATGAATGGCATGTTGTTTTTCATTTAAGTATTGTAACAAATAGGCACTAATATCTCTCCATCTCTCTCTCTTCCCTGCCACCCTTCCTCGTTGATGTTATACTGGATTTAGGAATTAAGATTTCTGTTAATAGAAAGAGAAAAGGAAGATGGCAGTTAGTAGTTGCTCCGTGTCCATTTCCAAATGGTTACCTAGCAACAGTTCCAGGCCGTAGCTGCTAGGAGTAGCTCCAGCTGCTCATGGTTAAGCCGGCTTGCGCTACATAGTTGCTCTGCTAAATATCTCATTTGTATGATTTTCAAATAAGAATCACCTTTTGGGGTTACATGGGCTGATGCTTCAGCTGGCCATCTGTTTTATTTGTCTTGTCCCATTCCTTGACAAGATGAATGTGCTTGCTGTGTTTATAAAAGAAAAAAAACCCGCCCGCGTGCGGTGGCTCACACCTGTAATCCCAGCACTTTGAGAGGCCGAGGCGGGCTGATCACCTGAGATCAGGAGTTCGAGACCAGCCTGGCCAATATGCTGAAACCCTGTCTCTACTAAAAATACAAAAAATTAGTCAGGGTTGGTCACGGGTGCCTGTAATCCCAGCTACTTGGGAGGCTGAGGCAGGAGAATTGCTTAAACCCGGGAAGCAGAGGTTGCAGTGAGCCAAGACCACCCCATTGCACTCCAGCCTGAGCAACAAGAGTGAAACGCCGCTTCA
>NW_012115267.1:1053188-1056651 GCF_000951035.1 Colobus angolensis palliatus
CCTCCAGTACCCTCCATGGACACAGTAGAAGAGACACAGTGAGATTCCGTCTCAAAAAAAAAAAAAAAGAAGAAGAAACACAGGATGTTTTATAGTGCTTGTGGTGCTTGATTTTTATATCTTGTCATTAAGCTGTGCCTTATTTCGTTTGTGTTAAACCTCTATTCTTGTTTATACCTGTTTTCTATCTGTATCTCAAAAACGTAATGAATATTTCATCTATGTAGCTTGTTTGTAAAGTCTTTTGAGCTCTAACCTCTCAAAGGGCAGTCACTCAATATGGTTTAAACACGCATCACACATGCTGAGGCCGGGCATGGGTGGCTCATGCCTGTAATCCCAGCATGTTGGGAGGCTGAGGTGGGCAGATCACTTGAAGTCAGGAGTTCGAAACCAGCCTGTTCAACACGGTGAAATCCCATCTCTAATTAACATACAAAAATTAGCCGGGTATGATGGCACACACATGTAATTTCAGCTACTCAGGAAGCTGAGGCAGGAGAATCACTTGAACCTGGAAGAGGTTGCAGTGAGCTGAGATCGTGCCACTGCACTCCAGCCTGGGCAACAGAGTGAGACTTTAAAACAAATTTTAAAATAATAATAAATAAATAAATACATGTCACATATGCTGAATGTGTAGAAACGGGATGTCTACTAAAAATCATATTCACAAGGACTCAAACAGATGTTCGTACACCAAAGTTTATAGCAGCATTATGCGTGATAGCCGAAAGGTGGAAACAACTTATCTGTTCGTGGATGGCAAAACGTGATGTATGCACACTATGGAATATTATTCAGCCCTTAAAAGGAATAAAATTTTGACACATGCTACAATATAGATGAACCTTGAAGACATTATGCTAAGTGAAATAGGTCAGACGCGAAGGAACAAATACTGTATACTTTCACTTACACGAGATAACCAGGGGAGTCAAATTCATAGAGACAGAAAGTAGCATGGTGCGATGAGGCGTAACTGTTTAATGCGTACAGATTTTCAGTCTGGGAAGATGCATTTAGCTCCCACTTATAAGTGAGAATATGTGGTATTTGGTTTTCTGTTCCTGCAGAATTTTGGACGTGGCTGGTGGTGATGGTTGCAAAACGATATGAATGTACTTAATGGCAGTCAACTATACACCTAAAAATGGTTAAAACGGACAATTTTATGCTATGTATGTTTTACATAGCTTAAAAAAAATCAAATGTGCTTATTTGGTCCAGACAAATTTTAACCATGCTCTGATTTTCCCTCGTGTTCCAGTATTTTGCCACATAGCTAGTGGGAGATCATTACAATACTAAAAGAGAAAGAAAAATCCGCTATGGAGATTGTGTAATGTGCATCCATGTACTGAAAAATGAACCACAGTGTCTAAAAAGCAAAATCCTGGCCAGGCGCAGTGGCTCACACCTGTAATCCCAGTGCTTTGGGAGGCCGAGGTGAGCGGATCACCTGAGCTCAAGAGTTCGAGACCAGCCTGGGCAACATGGTGAAACCCTATCTCTACTAAAAATACAAAAATTAGCTTGGCATGTTGGTGGGTGCCTGTAATCCCAGCTACTCAGGAGGCTGAGGCAAGAGAATCGCTTGAAGCCAGGAGGCGGAGTTTGCAGTGAGCCAAGATCACGCCATTGCACTCTAGCCTAGGTGATAAGAAGGAAACTTGGTCTCCAAAAAAAAAAAAAGAAGACTGACTTCATTTTAAAAGTATGATTTTTATCTTTATATATTTTTTCTTTCATTTTTTTCTTGCTGGAGTGCAGTGGTGAGATTATGGTCACTCCAGCCTTGAGCCTTTGGGCTCAAGCAGTTCTCCTGCCTCAGCCTCCCAAGTAGCTGGGACTACAGGCACACACCACCATGCTTGGCTAATTTTTTTATTTCTTTGTAGAGATGGGAGTCTATGTTGCCCAGGCTGGTCTTCAACTCCTAGGCTCAAGTGATCCTCCCACCTTGGCCTCCCAGAGTGCTGGGATAACAGATGTGAGCCACTGTGACTGACCATAATGTTATTTCCTATTGCAAAAGCAAAACCTGGCCATTATAGAAAAATCAGAAAACGCACGCAGACCGAATAAATCCTAGGGGTACACATGGACAAACGGCCATACATAATTCTACCAAAGAAGTGTGGTAGGGTAGCATGTCTACCTCTAAAGATGCCGGCCCAATATGTCCATCATCTACAGCCCATTTCCCCCACATCCATCCTTCCAACCTTCTCTGTGATGCTCTATCCTCTATCCTCTCTGATGCTCTATCCTCAGCCCTTGCATGCTGTATCACCCAGGTCCTTCTGGTTGGGCATCCCAAAGGCGTAGCGACTTCTCAGAAAAAAGTTCAGAAGAAAGAATTCCCAGCAAGAATTTTGGAGTTCCCCCAAAAGCAGATCTTGAAAGAATAATTTGAATGCAAGCAGTTTATTTGGGAAATGATCCCAAGAAAGTGTAATAGGGAAATGAGGAAGTGAAACAGAAAAGAGAAGAAACCAAACAAATGGTTGTTACCCAGCAACCTACCCTTGTGGGCAACTGGAGTTTAATTTCTGGCGAGATCTTGGAAATAGTGAGGAACATGGACCTGTGAGCTGTCCCCCTTGAGAGTGGGGAAGTCCCAGTATTTATCATCACTTCCCATCTGTCATTGGCTGAGGACTTACCCTGGGATGGTGTACATGATATGTGAGGTCTGAGGAGTTGCGGGGCAGATGGTGGAGGGGACCACCTATTGGGACATGAAGACAAGAGAAAAATAGGGAATGATCAAGAGGGTCAAAAAGCTACACAATAATGCTGTAAGCAAGTACTGAACTGTGCCCATCAATTTCTCAAAAGGAGTAGCTGGATGGACCATTTCAGTGGAACGACAGGAACTAAAGCCAGAATACTTCAGAGTAAGAAGTAGAGATCATGTGTGGGGACAACTCTTTTTTTTTTTTTTTTTAAACGGAGTCTCACTCTGTTACGCAGGCTGTAGTGTTGTGGTGTGACCTTGGCTCACTGCAACCTCCGCCTCCCAGGTTCAAGCTATTCTCCTGTCTCAGCCTCCTGAGTAGGTGGCATGTGCCACCAAGCCTAGCTAATTTTTGTGTTTTTAGTATAGACAGGATTTCACCATGTTGGCCAGGCTGGTCTCAGCCTCCCAAAGTGCTGGGATTACAGGCATGAGCCACCATACCCAGCCAGTTCTTCACAATGCTTGATTCTGAAAGGAAGGAGAGAAAGAGGGCTGTAGCCAAAAGGTTGTGAGGTTAGAGCAATGCTTTTCCAACTGGGATCCTTGACAGATTCTCAGTCCGTAAGACCTGAGAATTTTAAAAGACACACACACACACACAGTATCCCCTGGATGCCCACTTCTAAGTGATTATTGCTTCCAAGTTTCAGTTCCTCTGTTGATATTTGTGTTTACAATCAAGTTGTAGCTAGGCAGTAATCCTTTAAAGATCATTTT
>NW_012115267.1:1061941-1070685 GCF_000951035.1 Colobus angolensis palliatus
AGTATAAGTGCTCTTAACATCTATTATCTGACACAATTTTTGTAGCCTTAAATGCTCAGATTGGCAAGAGGCTTCTGCCTTTTTGGATTGAAATTTTGCTTCTCTCTGGGCATTTCTTTAGAGACGACTGCAGAATCAAAGAAGAAATATCTGACCAAACTAGTATGATTCAGTAAAAACTTTCCCTATGAAACATTTCAGAAGAATTTGACCTATACCACTTATGAAGTGATCAGGATGATTGATTATTAAGTGATCAGCTCTATTGTCTTTATTTTGTTTCTCCAGTCACTTCTCTTTTAAATGGCTTGATGGGAAGTTAAGAGGAGGTATAACCGGAAAGCCTTGGCTGAAAGTTACATTTGATTCATGAGTGCTGCTTTGCCACTAACTAACTGGCTGACCAGATCCAACTTACTTAACCCATTTCGGCCTGAGTTTGCTCAAGTACAAAGTGGAATCCAAGGTCTAGTCCAGTTCCAACACTCTGTGATTTCATCTGGAGCAAAGGCCTTTCTCCATGACACAAGTAATCTTCTGAAGGCCAAATGACTTGAAGACTCTTTTGCAAATGTCATGTGATTGTTGCTGCGCTGCGTGTGTGGGTGGCCGGCTGGGACGGGTGGGTGGAAGTAAATTCCTACTCTCTACAGCAACAGTTAAAAAACAGGTCGAAAAAAATACAGTGCTCTCCTGTGTTTGGGCAAACAGGAGTCAGGCCACCCTGACCTCATGGTCCCACGGACGCTGCCAGGAAGCCCGAAAACTCCATCCAAAGCTGCTGAGACAGAATCTTTGGCAGAGCTGAAAGGAAGCTGAAAGGAGCCGTGCTGGGAGTTCCTGCCCAAAAAGGGGTGAGCACGGCACTTGGCAAACGCGCAGCATGTATTATGTGCTGAGTTAACACCCCTTAGTGTCATTATTAGCACTTTCAGAAATAGCTAGCAAAGCGATTTAGAGAGGGGGTTAAAAACAAACAAACAAACAAACAAAAAACAGAAAACAAAAAAAAAACACCAAAACCTTTAACTTACTCCAATATCACTTCAGGTGCATTAATACTTTTAAAACCTAAACTGTAGTCTTTCCACTTGTCGTTAAGGCATCATTATTCTTTAGACTCAAATTCTGGCAGTTCCTTGTTGACATATTCCTTTGGTGTTTCTTTGGCATTGCTGTTGAGCCTCAGATCCCACACTGGAGGATCTGCCCCTACAAGATGTATTATGAGGGCTAAGTGAAAGCAAACCCCAGGGCCTTGTGTGACTCCAGCAGGCTCCCTTCCCCTTCGGGTCCTCACCGTCCCGGACGTGGAGTGTTGCCTGGCCATCTGAAGGGCCTTAGTCTCATCCAGTCTGCTCACCTCTGCTAATACCTCTGTATGATGATACTTTTTTTTTTTTGAGACGGAGTTTCGCTCTTGTTGCCCAGGCTGGAGTGCAATGGCGCAATTTCCGCTCACTGCAACCTCCGCCTCCTGGGTTCAAACGATTCTCCTCCCTCAGCCTCCTGAGTAGCTGGGATTACAAGCATGGGCCACTATGCCCAGCTAATTTTTTTTGTATTTTTAGTAGAGATGGGGTTTCCCCATGTTGGTCAGGCTGGTCTTGAACTCCCAACTTAGGTGATCTGCCCCCTCGGCCTCCCAAAGTGCTGGGATTACAGGCGTGAGCCTCTGCTCCTGGCCTAAAGATCATTTTCAAGCAGAAATTGTTCATGCTGTCATGGAGAAGGTATGATCTGGATAAGCGTGAACATCAGTTTCTGTGTAGACAAGAAGCAACAGAGCACTACCTTCTGCTCTTGTGGTTCCAGCTTTAGAGGTGTTTGAATTAGAATGAGTGTTCCCCATGGGGGATGCTTGTGTCCTAGAAAAGACATTGAGGGCCTGGCACGGTGGCTCATGCCTGTAATCTCAGCACTTTGGGAGGCCGAGGTGAGTGGGTCACCTGAGGTCAGGAGTTGGAGACCAGCCTGGCCAACGTGGTAAACCCCGTCTCTACTAAAAATGCAAAAATAATTAGCCAGGTGTGGTGGCATGTACCTATAATCCCAGTTACTGGGGAGGCTGAGGCAGGAGAATTGCTTGAACCCAGAAGGCAGAGGTTGCAGTGAGCTGAGATCACACCACTGCACTCCAGCCTGGGTGACAGACAGAGCGAGACTCCATCTCAAAAACAAACAAACAAACAAACAAAAAACGAGGCTCAAAGAGAAAAAGGAGAAACAGTGTATTAGTTCATTCTCACACTGCTAATAAAGACATACCGGAGACTGGGTAATTCGTAAAGAAAAACAGGTTTAATGGACTCACAGTTCCACATGACTGGGAGCCTCACAATCATGGCAGAAGGCAAAGGAAGAGCAAAGGTATGTCTAACACGGCGGCAGGCAAGAAAGTGTGTGCGTGTGCAGGGGAATCACCCTGTATAAAACCATCGGATCTCGTGAGACTTATTCACTATCCCGAGAACAGCGTGAGAAAAACCCATCCCCATGACTGAATTACCTCCCACTGGGTTCCTCCCACAACACATGGGGATTATGGGAGCTGCAATTCAAGATGAGATTTGGGTGGGGATGCAACCAAACCGTATCACAGAGCGAGCAACGTATCGGTGAGGGTAGATTTGTCACAATACAACAGGAGCACAAGCCGAGAGCTTTATCACATATACCCATCAAAGCATTCTGGTTACTGCAGGACACTTGTCCTGAAAGCATCTCTGGAAACATCCAGCTGCGAAGGACTCCAAGGCCTTAATTTTCAGAGAGGAATCTCTTTAGTGGGTATACAAGTGAATGCCTCCAGCAAGACTGAGTGAGGAGGGCTCCTTTGTGGCCATAGCAGTGTTGGAATTGGGGAGACAGTGGGCAGGCCAGATGTAAAAGCCACTTGCCGTTTGGCCACCCTGAGAATCTTCCTTCCTTCATGGGAACACAGGCCCTGAAATAATATGATTTGTGTGTATCTGCAAAAGCAAGGAGAACTTAGATCATAGGTAATCTCAAGATTTTGATGTTTCATAAGAAAATTGAAGAATTTCAATGATTAGGATAAATAATCTTAGACCTATTCAGTATTTAAAGAAGTTTTACAAAAAAACACATACACATGTAGTCATGGAGAAAAACACTGCTTTAATGGAGTAACTAGTTGCAAATTGTTATATTATTTCCAATCTTGATCTATGTACCTATGGTTTTAGATCGTTGTGGTCCATGTGTTGAATATTTCATGAGTGACCCCAGACAAACCACTTCACCTCCACTCGTCTATTTTCTTATCAGCAAATGGAGATAATTGCTTTTATTTCACAGGGCTGTTGTGAAAAACAAGTGAAGTAAGGTAATACAAAAACAATTCGTAAACTCTAAAGCATACAATTATGAGACATAATAGTTACATGTAATTGCTTCTGTTATGTTTTTCTATGTATTACTTGTAACAGTTGCATATTATTCTGAGTTGCTGTCATAGTTTATTTAACCATAGTCTACTTGTTATTCATTCTTTCTTTTTGGTATCATAAATAAAGTTGATTATAAACATCTCTGCATGGTTTGCATTTTTTTCTCTTTTGAAATATTTCTTTAGGAGGAATTCCTGGAAGTGGAATAAATGAGTTCGAATGGTAGTTGAGACATTCTTTCTTAGATGATATACATCTTAGTACAAACAAAAAACTAGCTCATTATGCTGTACCATAATTCAGACAAATTAAGAAACTAAAACTAATTCTGGTGGTAGTAGCAAGCCGGTATATATAAAACCATATCATCATAATTTTCAAAAGGCGAATAGTTTCTTTGATTATGGAACATGTCTCCTGATGGCATGAAATCCTTTTTTTGGAATGTGGCAGAATACAGTATGAAATGCAAAGACTTAACTCAGTAGCCTTCTTTTACAGTTTTAGCATCCTCTGTTTACAGGAGACCTGGTTTTTAAAGGATCAATTCCTTCCCATGTGAGGCTTCCAGCTCCTTGGCATTAGTTGGTTTTGATTCAGAGAAAAGTCATTTTAGTAAAGGACAGTTAGCCACATGGATTTTAGATTAAAATCGAGGAGATGAATTTTGTGCAGCAGGTATATAAAATACAAAAATGTATTCTCCGTGACGTGGTTCCAGTTTTCTGGAAAGATCTTTTTTTTTTTTTTTTTTTTGAGATGGAGTTTTGCTCTTGTTGCCCAGGCTGGAGTGCAAATGGCATGATCTTGGCTCACCGCAACCTCCGCCTCCCAGGCTCAAGCGATTCTCCTGCCTCAGCCTCCCTGGTCACTGGGATTACAGGCATGCACCACCACGCCCAGCTAATTTTTTATATTTTTAGTAGAGACAGGTTTTTTCCGTGTTGGTCAAGCTGGTCTCGAACTCCTGACCTCAGGCCATCCATCCACCTTGGCCTCCCACAGTGCTGGAATTATAGGCATGAGCCACTGCACCCAGCCAGAAAGATTAATATTTTAAAACTATATGCAGGCCAGGCGTGGTGGCTCACGTCTGTAATCCCAGCATTTTGGGAGGCTAAGGTCGGAGGATCACTTGAGACCAGGAATTCAAGACCAGCCTGGGCAACATAACACTCTATCTCTGAAAAAAAAAAAAAAAAGAAAAAGAAAGAAAGAAAAGAAAATTAACTGGGCATGGTGGCGCATACCTGTAATCCCAGCTACTTGGGACACTGAGGCAGGAGGGTCACTTGAGCCTGGTAAGCCGAAGCTGCAGTGAGCTCTGATCCTGCCACTGCGTTCTAGCCTGGGTAACAGGGCAAAACCCCATTAAAAAAGTTTTTTTTAAGTATATACAGATTCCCAGACTTCTGTAGTATAAGTGCTCTTAACATCTATTATCTGACACAATTTTTGTAGCCTTAAATGCTCAGATTGGCAAGAGGCTTCTGCCTTTTTGGATTGAAATTTTGCTTCTCTCTGGGCATTTCTTTAGAGACGACTGCAGAATCAAAGAAGAAATATCTGACCAAACTAGTATGATTCAGTAAAAACTTTCCCTATGAAACATTTCAGAAGAATTTGACCTATACCACTTATGAAGTGATCAGGATGATTGATTATTAAGTGATCAGCTCTATTGTCTTTATTTTGTTTCTCCAGTCACTTCTCTTTTAAATGGCTTGATGGGAAGTTAAGAGGAGGTATAACCGGAAAGCCTTGGCTGAAAGTTACATTTGATTCATGAGTGCTGCTTTGCCACTAACTAACTGGCTGACCAGATCCAACTTACTTAACCCATTTCGGCCTGAGTTTGCTCAAGTACAAAGTGGAATCCAAGGTCTAGTCCAGTTCCAACACTCTGTGATTTCATCTGGAGCAAAGGCCTTTCTCCATGACACAAGTAATCTTCTGAAGGCCAAATGACTTGAAGACTCTTTTGCAAATGTCATGTGATTGTTGCTGCGCTGCGTGTGTGGGTGGCCGGCTGGGACGGGTGGGTGGAAGTAAATTCCTACTCTCTACAGCAACAGTTAAAAAACAGGTCGAAAAAAATACAGTGCTCTCCTGTGTTTGGGCAAACAGGAGTCAGGCCACCCTGACCTCATGGTCCCACGGACGCTGCCAGGAAGCCCGAAAACTCCATCCAAAGCTGCTGAGACAGAATCTTTGGCAGAGCTGAAAGGAAGCTGAAAGGAGCCGTGCTGGGAGTTCCTGCCCAAAAAGGGGTGAGCACGGCACTTGGCAAACGCGCAGCATGTATTATGTGCTGAGTTAACACCCCTTAGTGTCATTATTAGCACTTTCAGAAATAGCTAGCAAAGCGATTTAGAGAGGGGGTTAAAAACAAACAAACAAACAAACAAAAAACAGAAAACAAAAAAAAAACACCAAAACCTTTAACTTACTCCAATATCACTTCAGGTGCATTAATACTTTTAAAACCTAAACTGTAGTCTTTCCACTTGTCGTTAAGGCATCATTATTCTTTAGACTCAAATTCTGGCAGTTCCTTGTTGACATATTCCTTTGGTGTTTCTTTGGCATTGCTGTTGAGCCTCAGATCCCACACTGGAGGATCTGCCCCTACAAGATGTATTATGAGGGCTAAGTGAAAGCAAACCCCAGGGCCTTGTGTGACTCCAGCAGGCTCCCTTCCCCTTCGGGTCCTCACCGTCCCGGACGTGGAGTGTTGCCTGGCCATCTGAAGGGCCTTAGTCTCATCCAGTCTGCTCACCTCTGCTAATACCTCTGTATGATTTTTTTTTTTTTTTTTTTGAGACGGAGTCTCGCTCTGTCGCCCAGGCTGGAGTGCAGCGGCCGGATCTCAGCTCACTGCAAGCTCCGCCTCCCGGGTTTCCGCCATTCTCCTGCCTCAGCCTCTAGGTAGCTGGGACTACAGGCGCCCGCCACCACGCCCGGCTAATTTTTTGTATTTTTTTTTAGTGGAGACGGAGTTTCACCGTGTTAGCCAGGATGGTCTCGATCTCCTGACCTCGATACTTTAATTTTTTACTAAAACCTCGCTAGGGGTTCAATCTGACACTGCCTGCTGGTCTGGTTCTACACCCTGCTGCCTCTTCACGCAGCCCCTAGCTCCATGGAAAACCGTTTGCCATGGGCTTTCAAGTGCCCTTGCCTGACCTTCCTCCCAGAAGGTTCTTGCCCCTGCCTGCTGGCCTAGATTTTCCATCCTTTGGTCAGAGGCATTCCAACCAGAACTGCGCCACCTTGAACAGGGGCTGAGTAAAATAAGGCTTGAGACCTACTGGGCTGCATTCCCAGGAGGTTGGGCATTCTGAATCATACCATGAGATAGGAGGTCGGCACAATATACAGGTCACAGAGACCTTGCTGATAAACCAGCACGTGGTAAAAAAGCCAGCCAAAATCCGCCAAACCCAAGATGGCAAACAAACTGACGTCTGGTTGTCCTCACTGCTCATTATGCAGTAATTATAATGAATCAGGGTGCTACAAGACACTACCACCAGTGCACCGACAGTTTACAAATGCCATGGCAACGTCAGGAAGTTACCCTTGTCTAAAAAGGGGAGGAACCCTCAGTTCCGGGAATTGCCCACCTCTTTGCCAAAAAACTCGTGAATGATCCACTCCTTGTTTAGCATATAATTAAGAAGTAACTATAAATAAGTGTCCTTGGTTGAGTAGCTCAAGCTGCTGCTCTGCCTATGGAGGAGCCATTCTTTACTCCTTTATTTTTTTAATAAACTTGCTTTCACTTTACTCTGTGGACTTGCCCTGAATTCTTTCTTGTGTGAGATCCAAGAACCTTCTCTTGGGGTCTTTATGGAGACCCATTTCCAGTAACACTTCATGTCTCAGCTAAAATGTCTCCTCCTGATATTTTATTGTTTCCTCTTGCAAGTTACCTCAGCACCCAGGACAATTTCAGCTGACCCTTGAAAAACTCAAGGGTTAGAGACGTCGAGCCCCTGCACAGTCAAAAATCTGCATATAACTTAACTCCTCCAAAATGTAACCAGCAATTGCATCCAATTGACCAGAAGCCTTACTGATGGCCTCCACAGTTGATCAGCTCCCTATTTTGTTTGTTACATGTATTACATACTATATTTTTACAATAAAGTAAGCTAGCTAGAGAAAAGAAAATGTTATTAAGAAAATCATAAGGAAGAGAAAATGTATTTACTATTCATTAAGTGGAAGGAGATCATCATAAAGGTCTTCATCCTTGTCGTCTTCATGTTGAGTAGGCCGAGGAAGAGGAGAGGTTGGTCTTGCACTGAGGTGAGCGGGTAGCAGCGGCAGAAGAAGTAGAAGAGGTGGAAGGAAGGGGGAGCAGGAGAGGCAGTCACACTCAGTGTACATTTTTATTACTTTTTTTTTTATTTTTTTGAGACAGAGTCTCCCTCTGTCACCCAGGCTGGAGTGCAGTGGTGCAATCTCGGCCCACTGCAACCTCCATCTTCCCGGGTTCAAGTGATTCTCGAGCCTCTGCCTCCCAAGTAGCTGGGATTACAGGCGCATGTCACTATGCCCGGCTACTTTTTGTATTTTTAGTAGCGGTGGGGTTTCACCATGTTGGCCAGTCTGGTCTCAAACTCCTGACCTCAAGTGATCCACCCGCCTCGGCCTCCCAAAGTGCTGGAATTATAGGCGTGGGCCACCGTGCCCAACCCTCAGTGTAAATTTTATTGGAAAAAAAATGCACGTATGAGTAGATTTTGACTCACGTTCAAACGTGTGTTGATCAAGGGTCAACTGTATATATCCACAAGGTCTGAGTTTTTTGGAGCCAAACATTTTATTTTGATTTTTATATTTCAAGCTTTGAAGCTTGAGCTCAGAATCCGGTAAAAAGGTGCCCAGTAAACGTTGTATAAATACATAGATCTGTGTTCTAACAATCTCATCTTCAATTCCTACTTAGACAAGGTGAGGGAAGGTGTTCAATGAAAAAGAAATTTGTAAACTGACATGTGGGAATTTATATTAAACCATGTTTATACTTCAATTTGCTTTCTGGAAACCTCTCCTGAAACAAAGAAAAGGAGAACCAAAAAAGGGTCCCTTTCAGTTTCTAAGATGTTACGTAAGAGGAGAGTCCCCTGAACACCCCGTCCCCCACACACAGGCCCATGGATTTCCCTCACGTTCTAGCAACCATGGGCTCAAGTTTCTCTTTTAAAAACTTGTTAGAGGCGGGGCGCGGTGGCTCAAGCCTGTAATCCCAGCACTTTGGGAGGCCGAGACGGGCGGATCACCAGGTCAGGAGATCGAGACCATCCTGGCTAACATGGTGAA
>NW_012115267.1:1070823-1091490 GCF_000951035.1 Colobus angolensis palliatus
GGGCGACAGAGCGAGACTCCGTCTCAAAAAAAAAAAAAAAAAAAAAAAACTTGTTAGGAAGGCTAAGCCTTGTTTATCCCTTGATGCAAATTATTCCACGTAGAGATCCTCCTACAAGAGCTCCTCGCTGGGAACAGTGAGCACCAGAGATGTGACTTTGAATGGAGGACCCTTTCCTGGCATCCAGACCACAGCTCAAATGCTAATCAGTGCTCCTGGGCTGCAATCCACTGTTGGCCCAGATTCCTGGCCCGTGGAAACAGGTCTCCACGGTGTAAAGAGCCTGGGCATTCTTGCCAGAAAAAGCTACCTTCAAATCCTGGCTCTGTCACCCACGGGCTCTATGACTTGAGAAACGTTACCTATCTTAGCAGAGCCCCTGTTTTCTCGCCCATAAAATGGTGATAACAATACATGCCTCACAGTTGTTGGCAAATGAGATGAGAGGGCTGAGGTCTGGTCATATAGCAGGTGCATATAAAGAGTACTTTGTGTGTCTTTGAGTGACTCTGGGGCTCTGAGACTTGCCAGGAGTAGGTTTGGATTGGTTGGTTATTGGGTCTTGTTATGAACTGGAGTTGGTGTTGGGGGTGGGTTGGTAACAGCACAGAGGGCCTAGGGGATACCTGGTGAGGTGTGGCACACGGTGATCTGCTGCGGAATGTGGTATTCCAGGAGCTCCAGGGTAACTCTAAACCCACAGCCTGCGAAAGTGAGCACTGGGTGATTCGATTCTGACACCTACTTCCTTTTCCAGTGGAGAATTTTTTCCATTTCTAGCTCGCTGAACGAGGGTGGGCCACTGACTCCATAGAGCAGTAAACACAGAGAAACTTGGAGTGTTGAAAAAGAAAGTAAATATCAGAATCAATTCCCAACTGTAAATGATCTATCTCCCTGTCTGACCTTGGAAGTGAAGCCCAGAGAAGATTGTTTCTCAACGTGAATTCAGAGCACCTACTCCCGAGAGCTCAGACTTGTTGAATCAAATCTCTGAGATGGGGACGGAGAGTCTTCATTCAACCAAGTTCCCCCAGGTAGTCCTGGTGCCCCTTGTACCCTCACTCCTTCAAGTGTGGTCCCTGGGACAACAGCAAGGGCATCACTGGGCACTTACAAGAACTTCAGAATCTCAGGCCCAGTCCCAAACCTACTGCATCTGCATTTTTAAAACATTCTAGTAAAATGTAATATACAGAACATACAATTTACCATCTTTAAGTGGACAGTTCAGGAGTGTTAAGTGCATTCACATCATTGTGTCACCTATCTCCAGAAATCTTTTCATCTTGCAGAACTGAAACTCTATACTCATGAAACAACCCCCATTTCTTACTCCCGCAGCCTCTGGCGACCACCCAGAATCTGCATTTTACAAGATTCCCAGGATATTCTTATGCCCATTAAAGATGAAGAAGCCCTGCCCTAAGTATGAAAACCACAGATAACAAAATCAGGAGCCTGCAGTGGGCTTAGCGCAGTGGGCTTAGCGAGGCAACCAGGCCATTTCCTTAGGGCAAGATTAGGGAAACCAGTGAGCAGAACAATAGCAAACCCACTAGAAAATTCTGATGCATGCTCCAATGTGACAATCACTGCTCTCCAGCAGTGATTTATAACTCAATCTACATATTAGAATCGCCTGGGAACCCTCCAAACATTTTCATGCCTAAGACCCCTCCAAAATCCACTAACTCTAATCTCTAGAGGCAGGGCCAAGGCAACTAAATTTTTAAAACATCTCCCAGGGATTCTGATTACTCAGTCAGATTTCTATTTTCTTTTTTTCTTTCTTTTTTTTTTTAACAGTCTCACTCTGTTTCCCAGGCTGGAGTGCAGTGGCGTATTCCCACCTCACTGCAATCTCCTCCTTCCAAGTTCAAGCAATTCTTGTGCCTCAGCCTTCTGAGTAGCTGGGACTGCTGGCGCGCACCACTACGCCTGGCTAAAATCTTTTTTTTTTTTTTATTTTAGCAGAGATGGAAGATTTTTGCCATGTTGGCCAGGCTGGTCATGAACTCCTGGCCTCAGCCTCCCAATGTGCTGGGATTACAGGCATGAGCCACTGCGCCCCACCTCAGTCAGGTTTCAGAACCACTGATCCGCAGAGGTGAAGGAGGTTGGCAGGATGAGGTGGATTCTGCAGCCGTGCATGGGCGTTGGAGGAAAATAATGGTGCCGGGTAAGGCCTCAGAGCTGCTGCTTTATTTTATAATCTGCTCAGCTCTCCTGGTATGAGTGATTGCCCTGGGGAGTTTAAAACAACCAACAAAGCTGTGTTTGCCAAAAGAAATTGCTATCTTATTTGATGTTCTAATGCTTTCCATGCAAACAGTCCCTACCACCTCTTCCCTATTGCCTGCCATTATTTCCTATCACAGCCTTCTGTTCATTTTCCTAATAGCATTTACCACAATTAGCAATTATTCTGCTCATTGTCTGCCTCCTCTCATTAAAATAATAGCTAACCGTCTGTGTGTAAAAACAAGGTTCATAGGTCTTGTTCACCTCCTCCTCACACAGAGGCCCCTGATAAATATTTGAATGAGTGAAACACACACAGTACTCAATGAACCGAGGTACCAATCAACTTTGCTATGCCATGGAATCACTGCCCCCCTTGTGGCCCCAAACCAGCTGACATAGTATAGAAAGGGAGAAGCAGTCATCTTAAAAGAAACTGCGTCACTGTCGAGATTGAAAGAAGTATGGCAGACAGGCTGCGCGCTAAAGCCCACAGGGAACGGTCAAGGGTAGTGGCGGCCCAGTGTTTTCAGGTGGCAGAGACCAGTGTAGGGAAGCAGCACTGGCAGGCGGATTACCTGAGGTGAGGAGATCAAGACCAGCCTGGACAACATGGTAAAACCCCGTTTCCACTGAAAAAAAAAAAAAAAAATTAGCCCAGTGCAGTGGTGAGCACCTACTAATCCCAGCTACTTGGGAGGCTGAGGCAGGAGAATTGCTTGAACCCAGGAGGCAGAGGTTGTGGTGAGCTGAGATTGCACCACTGCACTCCAACCTGGGCGACAGTGAGACTTCATCTCAAAAATAAATAAATAAATTATATTCTTCAATGAGTGAGTGACAGGTTCATTGAAATCTGCATATAAATGTTACCTCATCCAGAACCTCCCAGCTGGTGAGGCTTGGATTACAATGTGTTCATGCAGCTCCCCATGTAGAATTCTGTAGTGGAAAGAGCATAGATTTTGGAACACTATTGAAGACAAGTTCTGCTTCCTCTACTAGCTGGCTGTTCAACAGGGGGAAATTACTTACGTGAGCTTCAGCTTCCTCCTCTGAAAACAAGATGATCTTTCTCTCATATATTATGCCAGGCGCCTAGTAAAGTGCCTGCTGCATAGCAGCGTTTGATGAACGTTAACTCCTCAATCTGCAATCTACATTTTCTTACTCATTCTTTCTCACACTTTTTCTTCCTTTAGTTACAGCGTAGCCATTACCTCCTCGTCACTGGAACCACATGCAATCACTTATAACACTTATTGTTTGTAATATTTGATTGGCCGAGAAAAAATCACATACTGTCTTGTGAATTTCCTTTTATCATTATATTGAGAGTTCTTGTATTGTGAATACATTAAAAGCTGAAGAATTTATTTAACTTATTCCTCAGCACAAATGGAAATACTTTTGGAGACAGGAGGCTTTTACCAGAAAGGGGTCCCGATCCAGACCCCAAGAAAGGGTTCTTGGATCTCGAGCAAAAAAGAATTCAGGGTGAGCCCACAGAATACAGTGAAAGCAAGTTTATTAGAGAAGTAAAGCTCTCGGGGCTGCTGCTTGGCTAATGTTATGGTTATTTCTTGATCACATGCTAAACAAAGGGTAGATTATTCAGAAGTTTTCCAGAAAAGGAGTGAGGATTTCCCGGAACTAAGGTCCCTCCCCTTTTAGGTCATATAGGGTTATTTCCGGATGTTGCTACGGCATTTGTAAGCTGCCGTGGGGCTGGTGGAGTGTCTTTTGGCGTTCAAATGCATTTTTTATTAGTGTATAATCAGCGGTGAGGACAACCAGAGGTCACTTTTGTCACCATCTTGGATTGGTTTTGGCGGATTTTGGCCAGCTTCTTTACTGTATCTTGTTTTGTCAGCAGTGCCTTTCTGACTTGTGTCGTGTAGCTGACCTCCTATCTCATCCTGAGACCAAAAATTCCTAACCTCCTGGGAATGCAGCCCAGCAGGTCTCAGCCTCATTTTACCCAGCCCCTATTCAAGATAGAGTCCCTCTGGTTCTGAGGCCTCTGACACTAATTCCTGCTTCTTGCTGTTCTTTAGCACAGAATTTCACAGTCAGGCACAGTTCTGGCATGAACCGTCTTGATCTCAATAGTAAGTGTAATAGCTCAGATGAGGAACAACGGTTGCTCCCGAAATAGTCTTCATCCCTCCATGCAAATACTCTTAAAATGCAGCCCAACCACTGGTGATACAATGAATCGTTTATTTATTTCTAGCTATTATTTTAAGATTTTTTATTAATACATAATAGATGTACATATTTTCAGAGATGTGTCATAATTTAATACATTCATACAGTTTGGAAAGACCAAATCAGTATAATTGGGATCTCTATCACCTTAAATAGTTGTGATTTCTTCATAGGGGAGACATTTGAATTATTCTCTTCTAGCTATTTAAAAATATACGATAGGTTATTGTAAATGATAGTCACCCTACTGATCTGTCAAACACTAACCGAGTCTTATTTCTTCTATCAAACTACATTGTTGAAATTCTGAAGATATACCATATGGATTGAAAAGGGTTTATATTTTTAAATCAGATTTTTATCTGCTTTATCTTTTAACAGAATTCAGGGTTACAAAAGAACTGTAGCATCTTTAAGTCATTGTGATATTATTTATGTTAACACAGTGGCAAGAAATACGAATTTCTTTTCCTATTTAGACTCTCTCTTTTCTGTAGTAACAGATCTCCAATTTTTGGTGGGTGGATTGCAGTCCAGTCGAAAGATGACATTTCCTAGAATCATTTGAATTTGACTCAGTGAGGTATCTAAGTACTTGTCATAGAGATGTGAGTCAAAATACTGCACAGTCTTCTGAGAAGTCTTATAAAGAAAGTGTTCTGGCAGGGTGTGGTGACTGCTCATGCCTATAATCCCAGCACTTTGGGAGGCCAAGGTAGGTGGATCTCCTGAGGTCAGGAGCTCGAGACCAGCCTGGTCAACATGGTGAAACCCCGTCTCTACTAAAACTACAAAAATTAGCTGGGCGGGCACTTGTAATTCCAGCTACTCAGGAGGTGGAGGCATGAGAATTGCTCTAACCGAGAAGACAGGGGCTGCGATGAGCCAAGATTGTGCTACTGCACTCCAGCCTGGTCGATAGAGCAAGGCTCTGAAACTGTTCTGTGTTTATTCTTTCTCTTTTGCTGCCAGCCTGAACCATGGGAGAGATTACTGGAGCACCAGACACCTTGGACAATGAGTATAGGGACCATGAGTATAAGGACCACATGCTAGAGACTGTAGAGCTGACAGCCAGAAGGAGATTGAGTCCTTAATTAATTTGGGGTAAGTTGCCACACTCACCCTGAACTGCCTACTTACAAAATCCCTTTGCAAGAGAAAGCAACCAAGTGTTATATCAAGCTGAACCTAATTTGAACCGATACAAGTTGTAGCTAAATTATACTTTGTTCGTATTCCACTTTTATGAATGAGGTTAATTACAGACAATTAATGCATTGGTTCTATGATGACCAAATAGTTTATAGCCTACTAATTGTTCTGAAGTGCTGGCTGAATGTAGCATTTTGATTATAATGTGAAACAACAATATTAAGATGCTTAAGAAAATACAGTTGACCCAAAAAGTCAATTTTAGACAACAATTGATAAATAGGCCCTATGTTTCTCTAGGCACCAAAGATTACCCCTTCAGGAAAACATATGCCAAAAAAAAACCGAAAAAAAAAAAAAACCCCAAAAAACCCACCATAATCTGCTGAAAGCAAAAGCATTGCCTTTGGTTTTATGGATTTTACTAGCTATTTTTTATGTGTCTTAAGTTTTAAATAGATTTTAGACACATTTATTGTGCTAGAGAATTTTTTATCACGAGTAAGAAAAAAAAATCTTTGTCCTAGAAACACATATATGTAATTTTTCAGTCTTTGTTTATTAATGAAACATGAGCACAATGAGAAAGAGGTAGGAAAACTGGGAAAAATATAAGTTAGAGGAAAATAATGACAGAGGTTGTCCTACAGGTTGGCTCAGATATACGAATGTCAGAGGCATTTGAACTAGAGCAACCCCACCTTGAACAGGGCCTGGGTAAACCAAGGCTGAGACCTAGTGGGCTGCATTTCCAGGAGGTGAGGCATTCTAAGTCACAGGAGGAGATAGGAGGTTGGCACAAGGTACAGGTTACAAAGACCTTGCTGATAAAAGGATGTGGGAAAGACGCCTGCCAAAACCCCACCAAAACCAAGACAGTGACAAAAGTGACCTCTAAGTGACCTCCTACCTCTTTGGGGGGCCAAGGCAGGTGGGCTGCATTTCCAGGAGGTGAGGCATTCTAAGTCACAGGAGGAGATAGGAGGTTGGCACAAGGTACAGGTTACAAAGACCTTGCTGATAAAAGGATGTGGGAAAGACGCCTGCCAAAACCCCACCAAAACCAAGACAGTGACAAAAGTGACCTCTAAGTGACCTCCTACCTCTTTGGGGGGCCAAGGCAGGTGGATCACTTGAGGTCAGAAGTTCAAGATCAGCCCGGCCAACATGGTGAAAGCCCTTCTCTACTAAAAATACAAAAATTAGCCATGCGTGGTGGTGGGTGCCTCTAATTTCAGCTACTCGGGAGGCTAAGGCAGGAGAATCACTTGAACCTCCGAGTCAGAGGTTGCAGTGAGCCGAGATCATGGCACTGCACTCCAGCTTGGACCATAAAGTGTGATTCTGTCTCAAAAAAAAGAGTGTATTGAGTTGGTGCCTTGTTTTGAGCTGGGCGGATCCAGGTTTGCTAGGGTTAAAAGATACGATCTTGCAGCTCCTCTGGCTTGGAGAGGTGAGAGGAGAGAACAAAGCCCACTATTCTCTTCTTCCCCTCCCGCCTCCTTTCTGTCCGCCCCTGTCCCGCCCACTTCCCCTGGCTGTCATCACCCAGCCTGGCTGTGAGTGAAGTGGGGCAAACATCACCACGGAACGGGTTTGGCCAGAAAGCAAGATGTGTTTTGGGACCATGCCCTCAATTTCAAAGCACTTTTAACATTATAGGAAAATTTTCCTGAACTTTCTTTCCCCACATCAATGACAGCAAAGTCCCAGACATAAAACTGGAACAGGGGCAATCTGAAGGTCCGGAGTGCATTTGGATAACGTGAGCCTGAAAAGCAAAGCATACTCAAAATGAATAAAAATCTCACAAAATCAAGAAGTGTGAGACTCAAAACAAATAAAAATCTCATAAAATCAAGGAGTGTGAGACTGACTCCAGAGATAAAATTCTCTTTATATTCTTGATAGAGAGGATTATAGACGTATCTGCTTTAGCTAGGCCAAAAGGTGTTTTTTTCTTTGTTTGTTTGTTTGTTTTTTTTAAGAGGTTCTTACTCTGTCACTCAGGCTGGAGTACAGTGGTGCAAACATACCTCACTGCAGCCTGGAACTCCTAGGCTCAAGCCATCCTCCTGCCTCAGCCTCCCAAGGCACTGGGATTACAGGCATGAGCCATCGTGATTGGCCTTCATTTGCGATTACAAATGTTCTTTGTCACTAATAAGCAGGATAAATGTACTGAGGGAGAAACAGTCGTCTCAAAGTCTGTCATCCCAGAATGATAGAGTTTTGGTGGTTTTTTTTATTTTTGTTTTTTGTTTTTTTTTGAGACGGAGTCTTGCTTTCTCGCCTAGGCTGGAGTGCAGTGGCTCAATCTCGGCTAGCTGCAACTTCCACCTCCCGGGTTCAAGCGGTTCTCCTGCCCCAGCTTCCCAAGTAGCTGGGACTACAGGCACACGCCACCACGCCCAGCTAATTTTTGTATTTTTTGGTGGAGACAGGGTTTCACCATGTTGCCTAGCCTGGCCTTGAACTCCTGACCTCAAGTGATCAGCCTGCCCCAGCCTCCCACAGTGTGGAATTACAGGCGTGAGCCACTGTGCCTGACCAAGTTTTGATGTTTTTAGTGAGAAAATGTATATGTTCGTTTTCTAGACTAAACCTCTACATCACTCATGGAAGATAGTGGAATATTAAGCCTGCCAACTTCTCTCTTTCCAGCCTCTGCAGCCCCTTCATAGTTTAACCCGGGACCACTCTTCTCCGTGGATTTCATCATGTTCTGAGGCTCAGGAGAATCGAAGGAACCCAAGGCCAGGTGCTCAGCATGAAGTCCAGGGTCACTGCTGTCCCTTTCTGCTTTTTGGCTGTTACATTGGCTTGCCAGGACTGGGCTCCTGCTTCCTTCACAGGGCTCAGTGGCTGCTAATGGGGTTCAGGACACACTATCCCTAAATGTTTTAGGCTGAAAGAACTTGAGAAAATGGTAAAAGAAGAAGGTGGCTCTCACCTTCCCCCTACCCTTCTTCCCTGAAGCAGGTCATAAACTTAGGAAGGATTTTTCCGATGTTGCTCTAAAGCAGGTCATAAGGCCTTCATTCCAGAGGTGCCCTCCCTATGTGTACCCAGAGGAGAGGAACATCCTAATCTCCGACGACACAGGGACCCAGAGGAGAACCTGAACAAACAGGCCTGGCTACGTTCTCTCCAGTTTACTGCCATTAGATCATACGGCTTTGTCTAATCATAGTTTTGCACGGCCATCCATGAGTGAAAATACACAGGTTTACCCACTTCTTCAGGGCTTCATTTCCTTACGAAGGCTCCCGTGTCATGTACAACTTATATTCAATTTGTATGCTTTTTTTGGTTTCTTTTCTCATGTTTCTTTTGTTATAGGAGTCTAAGCCCTGAACCTTGAACCTAAGATAAGAGGGTAAGGTATTTCTCTTCCCTAACACTCCCAAGCCAAGTAACCAGGTCACATGTCTATCCCATAGTGTTCTCCAGACTGCCGAGCCACTTTGGTCCTTCTTTTGTTTGTTTGTTTGTTTGTTGAGACAGAGTCTCACTCAGTCGTCCAGGCCGGAGTGCAGTGGCGCGATCTCGGCTCATTGCATCCTCTGCCTCCCAGGGTTCAAGCGATTTTCCTGCCTCAGCCTCCTGAGTAGCTGGGATTACAGGCGCGCACCACCATGCCCGGCTAATTTTTGTATTTTTAGTAGAGACGAGGTTTCACCATGTTGGTCGGGCTGGTCTTGAACTCTTGACCTCCAGTGATTCACCCACTTCAGCCTCCCAAAGTGCTGGAATTACAAGCATGAGCCAGGGCACCTGGCCTTTAGTTGTGTTGCTGATGCTTGTTTGATTCAGTTCATTTCTGGCATTCAGTGTCACCCTGCTAAGGGAGAATGGATTTTGGTTGGTTAACGGCCTAACCAGCAATGGTTAGACACTTTGCCTGTTTCCTTCATTCACTAAAATTATAACGTATTTTATTGCAAATGCCTCTCCATTTAGGGATTGAGTATAATTACCATTGGGTCTCTGCTGCTCCTAGTGAATTACCTATTGTTTCTTAATTACTTACTAAAGAGCCTAACAGCCAAATAGTTTTAGTAATAGTTTAAGGTAAGAAAAAATGTAAACTTGGACAGGAGCACCTCATCCTTAACTTCTGTGGGTGTCATATTTCTCTATGGCCATATGAAAGCATTTACATCCCCTGTCCCCATAACTTTCACAGGGACCAAGAGACCTGGAGGCAAATGACAAGAGTCAGTGGGACAATAAAGGGGTTTACTCTTGTCATTTGCAGAGCTTTGTCTCTTTAAAGCAAACAGCCTCTTGTTTTTACAGTCACACCCTCCTCATAGTCATAAGCAAACTAATGTTGAGAAAGTGCCAGAATCACTCATGAGCAAGCTCTTTCTTTTTGAATCAGCCTTCCTCATGACTTTCTACCATCCCACCTAGGGAAGACTTCCTATGCCTCCTGCTCCCTCAGCTTATGTGTGTAAAACCAGTATCACAGCCAACTCTTTTTAATCTACTAATCCTGATTTCTATCTTTTCTACCTCCATTGCATGGAGCTTTGGAAGGACAAAAATGATTAAGACAAAGTCTCCTTCCTCAAAGATCTTGCAGCCTTGTGAAAGAGACAAATACATATACATTTAATTTTAATCAAATACATATACATTTAATTTTAATAAAATGTGTTTAGCCAGGCACAGTGGCTCATGCCTGTAACCCCAGCACTTTGAGATGCCAAGGCGGGAGGATAGCTTGAGCCCAAGAGTTTGAGACTACCCTGGGCAACATGGCAAGACCCCATCTCTACAAAAAATATAAAAAATTAGCCAGGTGTAGTGGCACGCACCTATAGTCCCAGCTCCTTGGGAGGCTGAGGTGGGAGGATCAATTGAGCTCCAGAATTCTTGGCTGCAGTGAGCCATGACCGCACCACTGCACTCCAGCCTGGGAGGCAGAGTGAGATTCTGTCTAAAAAATAACAGCAGGCTGGGTGCGGTGGCTCATGCCTGTATTCCCAGCACTTTGGGAGGCTTAGGCGGGTGGATCACATAAGGTCAGGAGTTCAAGACCAGCCTGGCCAACATGGAGAAACCCCGTCTCTACTAAAAACACAAAAATTAGCTGGGCATGGTGGTGCGTGCTTATAATCCCAGCTACTCGGGAGGCTAAAGCAGGAGCACTGCTTGAACCTGGGGGCAGAGGTTGCAGTGAGTTGAGATCGTGTCACTGCACTCCAGCCTGGGTGACAGAGTGAGACTCAATCTCAAAAAACAAAACAAAACAAAAAACAATAACAACAACAACAACAACAAAAGGTGGGGGGGAAAGTGCTATGATACAATTATACACAGATTGCTATGGGAGCACAGAGAAGGACCACTGAGGCAAATGCAAAGCTCATGAAGGTTTTCAGGGGGAAAATGATACCTAAGTTGAACCACAAACAATGAATACTGTTTGAACATAAAGCATGAGGCAGGACACACTGGGCTCTGATGGTTGGAGGGGTATATACAGGAACTATCATAAAAGTCATGGAGGTCAGGGCTTAGAAGAGGCTTTCAAGCATGGCTTTGAATTATTTATTCTATTAGAGTTTAAGCTCCTTCAGTGTAGGAACCTGATCTGTCTTGCTCACTAATGGATCTTTAATACCTAAAACGGTGCCTAGCACCTAAAAGGTACTAAATAAGCATTTGTGGAACTGGATGAAAGCTTGGAAATGACACTACCAGATATTTGTCTCTTATAAATCATTTTGGGAGCTATGTGGGACACCAGTCCTGAGGCTAATGCAATAGTCCAGGGAGTGAATTGAGTGAGACCCCAACATGGCAATGAGAGCAGGATAAGGAAGAGGGAACTTATCTGAGAAACGTTTACAAAGTGAAATCGGCAGGAATTAGTAACTGGATGTGGGAGGTCAAAGAGAGGCAAGGATGACTCTTAGTGATAAAGACTACAGGAGAAGGAACAGGAGTGGTGGCTCATACCTGTAATCCCAGCACTTTGGGAGGCCGAGGCAGGCGGATCACCTGAGGTCAGAAGTTCAAGACCGACCTGGCCAACATTGTGAAACCCTGTCTCCACTAAAAATACAAAAATTAGCTGGACACGGTGGCTTGTGCCTGTAGTCCCAGCTATGAGAAAGGCTGACGCAGGAAAATTGCTTGAACCCGGGAGGCTGAGATTGCAGCGAGCTGAGATCCCACCACTGCACACCAGTCTGGGCTACATAGTAAGACCCCATCTCAACAACAACAACAAAAAAGACTACAGGTGAAGGACTAGATTCAGAGAGGGAACAAAACGATGAAACCTACATGGCTAGAAATTCTATCTGAAAAAATCTTTCTTCCACTTCCCTTTTCATTATCTACCCTTGATCCTTGGGGACCCTCTAGACAGGTGATGTTCAGATCTATTCATCCCATCACACGCATTCAAGTCATGTTTATGTAACTTTGAAATTATATCATTTATGACATTATAATTTAGAATATAATTATATGTTATTTTTATAGTTTCTTCTTTTCTGAAAATATTTTCAGGTTTCTCATTTACTTATTTAAACCTGGTAAGCAGAGTGGGTTTATCATCTGAGTCTGAAAATTCTGATCCCTGAAGTCCGTGTGGCCTTTTTCTATTATCTGTTGTTTCTGCTGATTCTCCCTCAAGTGCTTTTGCTTTCATGTGAGTGTGAGTCTCTTTAACTGTATGTTTGACACTGCTCTTGAAAGTTACACATGAGGATTTCCTGAGGCTCGAAGTGAATATGCCTTCCCCTGGGAGGCTGTGCGTGTGCTGCTGTCAGATGCTTAGACACACTGCTGCCTGGGAACCATCTCAAACCAAATAATGCTTGAGGCTCTCTGGCTCCCTCAGACTCTGTATGCTCAGAATGCAAATACATGTGAGAGCTGGTCTGTGGCCAATATTTCTAAGGCTTTTTTTCCTTTTCTTTTTTTCTCCTGTTTTGCTCAGCTCCAAGGTAGCATTTTCTAGTCTCTTGTGGTTATCAGGCAGAAGAGCATGTTTAGTTCTGCTTAACTCTCATGCTGTTGGGGTCACACCTGTGGTTAAGGGCTATAGGGACACTTTTGGAACGGTCCCCCTGTGCTGCACTTCTGTCCCCCTCACTCCACAGGCTAACAACCTTAGCCAACTGGGTGTTGCCCCCAGTTCCCTCAGGAAATGTGTAGTTTAGATCTCCCCCAACCCCATTTAATATATTATTCTGAAAACAGGCTTTATCCCAAAACTGGCCATTGAGTCCTCACTTGTCAACCTTTTTCTGCTTTTCAGTTTTTAAAGGCAATTCAAATAACCTAGCCCTCTTTTTATGGAAAAAAAGACGTATTCTGCTAGAAATGTTGAACTTTGTAATTAACAAAAGGTAGAATCACTGAAAAGTTTTTTGCTTTGGGAACCTGCTGATAAAAATATAGGTGAGTGGTTGCTTGATTTTATTAAAGAATCAATGTTTATTATTAATAGTCAACAAGATAAATCATTTCACTTGGCATCATTATCTGTAACACTGTATGCAATTCCAACTAGCACTGTCTTTCTATCTCTGCACCTGGTACTCAGTTGATAAAAGTTATTTGAATAACCAGGGACACAGATGGTGACCTGTACTAGTTTCTAATCACATGACCTTAGGCTTCCATTTTCTCAATTCTGAAATGAAAAGGTTGAACTCTGAACTCTGAAATGAGAAGGTCATATCAGTTGAAGAAGTAGTATGGCTTATCTCAGAGCTAATAATCTGGGCTAATCACATTTCAGCTCTTTTCCCTGGGGAAGGAAGGGAAAAACAGGTTTATGCAGTTACCACCTTTTCCCCCCTCTCCTCAGTCTAAAAAACAGAAGAGTTTGTGGCAGCATATGAACATAAATGAATATAGTAACACAGAAATACACACTGACGCTTTAAAACCAGAGGAAGAGAAAAGAGATGAACACCACACATTTATTCCCTAATGTCCTATAATTGGGTCCACATCTATGCAAAACTTTGTGGTGGCCCAAGCAGAAAAGAAAACTTGACTAGTTACTAAACTCAAATTGTGTGTAAAATAATGGCAAGCCACAGAAAAGCTTTTCTAGATCCTTGTTCTGAGAAAATCTTCTCCCATGGGTTTTTTTAAATCAGTTTTCTAGGGCTGCCATAGAAAATTAGCATAAACTGGGTGGCTCAGAACAATAGAAATGTATTCTCTCACAGTTTAGGAGGATGGAAGTCTGAAATCGAGGTGTTGGCAGATTCTTTTGGGGGGTGCTGAGGCTGTCCGAGCATAACCTCCCAGCTTCTGTTGGCTGCTGGCAATCCTTGGTATTCTTTTTTGTTTGTTTGTTTGTTTGTTTGAGATGGGGTCTCTTTCTGTTGCCCAGGCTGGAGTGCAGTGGCATGATCTCGGCTCACTGTATGTAGCCTCCTCCTTGGGCACAAGCAATCTTCCTGCTTCAGCCTCCAAGTAGCTGGGATTACAGGCATGCACCACCATGCGTGGCTTTCTTTTTTTTTTTTTTTGTATTTTTTTGTAAAGACAGGGTTTTGCCATGTCCAGGCTGGTCTCAAACTCCTGAGCTCAAGCGATCTGCCTGTCTCAGCCTTCTGAGTAGCTGGGACTGCAGGCGTGAGCTGCTGAGCCTGACCCTTGGGGTTCTGTAGCTTATATTTGTATCACTCCAAATTCTGCCTGGTGTCTCATGACATTCCCCTCTGTGTGCCTGTGTCTCTGTATCCAAATTTCATTCTCCTTTCTCTTGTAAAGATGCCAGCCATAGGAAAACCCCCCTAAATCCAGCAGGACTTCCATCTCAACTTGATTATATCTGCAAAGACCCTGTTTCCAAATAAGGTTGTGTACGAGTGATTCACAGGCACCAGTGGTTAGGTCTTGAATATATATTTTTCGGGGACCAAATTCACAGGTCTTTACAAAAGAAAGCCTGAAGGGTATAGAGGAAGCATTTATACCTCCTTTAGCTGCCCTTCTCCTGGAGTACAGCCCCTCCTGTGCTCCACTCCTTTGCATCCCATCACCCAAAGATGACTCCTTGACCTGGATGTCCAGCTTATTCTGACAGATTGTTCTGAACTGCCCAGATGGGGCATTAATAAATAACAGTAGCTGGATCAGCTAGTTATTTGTACAAGAAATAGAAAAAGCACTGTCAGTACTTACTGTGAACCAAAGCTTCCTGGAAGAATACCAGATTTTAGAATCATGATCAGTTTATCTTGGGTGAGTCTAATTAAGATTTTGGAATGAGGATCTAGCCATCTTTATCCTTACTCCAAATTTTTATTTGAATAAGCTTCCATATTTGCTGCTATGTTTTAGATAAAGTATGCCACTGGACATAGTTTTCTGTGTCAAAGTCCAGAGAAATTAAGACAATGGAGGTTCTGGGACTAGTTTTGGGCCTCTGTGGTTAAATGGGTGCTATAGTTTGAATGTGCCCCCCAAATTCCATGTATTGGAAACCTAATTTCCAACTTAATATGTTGATTTGAGGTGGGGCCTTTGGGAAGTAATTAGAATTAGATAAAGTCATCAAGACAGGGCCCTCATGATGAGACTAGTGGCTTTATAAGAAGAGAAGAGAGACTTGAAGTGGCAGGCTCTTGCTTTTTGCCATGCTGTGACACAGCAAGAAGGCCCTCACTAGACACCAGTGCCATGCTCCTGGACTACCCAGTCTGCAGAACTGTGAGCTAAATAAACTTCTATTGTTTATAAATTACCCAGTCTGTGGTATTCTGTGATAGCAACAGAAAGCAGACTAAGACAATGAATTAGAAACAGAAGCTGCTCTAAGTATTAATTGGGGAGCCTCAAGACATAAGCACACTGTTTTGGGGTTCAGACTGGGGCATAGACCACGAGGGAGTGGCGGACTTTCTCATTTTTCTGTGGTCACACAGCTTGACCATGCAGCAGGGAGGACCAAATGGAAACCTGTGCCATTCAGTGGATGAGAAGATTTGCAGCATGGAGAATGTAGCGAGTAAGGAGGTAGCCTACTGTATGTTGGGGAAGAGACACTGGTAGCTATGGCAGTGAACAAGTGACTCCTCTCTCAAACACTTCTAAATAGAGAACTTACTTATATAAGAAAACTGGCTGGGCGCAGTGGCCCACACTTGTAATCCCAGCACTTTGGGAGGCCAAGTCGGGCAGATCACTTGAGGTCAGAAAATTTGAGACCAGCTTGGCCAATGTGGCAAAACCCCGTCTTTACTAAAAAATACAAGTATTAGCCGGGCGTGGTGGCACACCCTTGTAATCCCAGCTACTTGGGAGGCTGAGGCAGGAGAATTGCTTGAACCCGGGAAGCAAAGGTTACAGTGAGCCAAGATCATGCCACTACAGTCTAGCCTGGGTGACAGAGCAAGACTCTGTCTCAAAAATTAAAAAAAAATTTAAAAAAAGAATGCCAAAATTAATGAACATGAATGAATTTGTTTCTGAGCAAATGTGAGACAATTCTGGAGAGTCCTTAGAACAACTAAGAGAATTTTTAATTTTTTTAAAAAAATTGTGAATAGCAACTATTTTATTTTTTATTGTGGTAAAATAAACATAACATAAAATATACCATTTTAACAATTTTACAATGTACAATTCAGTGGCATTAAGTACATGTACATTGTTGTACAATCATCACCACCATCTATTCCCAGAGCTTTTTCATCATTCCAAACTGAAATTCTGCACTCATTAAACAATAATTTTCAATTCTCCCCTTACCCCCGCCCCTGATAACTTTGATTTTACATTTTGTCTCTAGGAATTTGACTACCTTAGGCAATATTTGTATAATATGGCACAATCTTTAGTTAATATTTGTACAATTGTAATTTGTAAATATTATACAATTATAAAATATTGTACAATGTTTGTCCTCCTGTGTCTGGCTTATTTCACTTGGCATAATGTCTTTAATGTCCATCCACATTGTACCGTGCATCAGAATTTCCTTCCTTTTCATGCCTGAATAATATTCCATTATATGTATGCACTACATTTTGTTTCTCCAGTCATCTATTGACAGCCAGGAGAACTTTAAACGTGGGGACTGAGGTTTGTGGGGACGGAGGTCCTGCAGCTATGTTGATGGGAACTAACAAGGTGACAGAGTTCAGATGCCAGCACTGACATGAACTCACTTGCACCATAGATTTCTCATACCTTTGGACACTCAGGTTACTGAATGGTGTGATTCTTTTCATCGGGCAAATGTCTTTTTTTACAGTTGAGGAAATGAACCCCCAGCTTGCTAAAGTCATCATACGTGCTATCCCCTCTGGCTATGCTCGTCTCCTGATGACTGCACTTGGGCTTTGGCTCTGCCAAGAATGAATGATAGGCCGGGCGTAGTGCCTCACATCTGTAATCCCAGCACTTTGGGAGGCTGAAGTGGGTGGATCTCTTGAGGTCAGGAGTTTGAGACCAGCCTGGCCTGCGTGGTGAAACCCCATCTCTGCTAAAAATGCAAAAATTAGCCAGTCATGGTGGTGCACACCTGTAATTCCAGCTGCTTAGGAGGCTGAGGTGTGAGAATTGCTTGAACCCAGGAGGCAGAGGTTGCAGTGAGCAGAGATGTTGCCAGTGCACTCCATTCTGGGCAACAGAGTGAGACTCTGTCTTAAAAAAATAAAAAAGGCCATGTGCAGTGGCTCACGCCTCTAATCCCAGCACTTTGGGAGGCCGAGGCAGGCGGATCACCTGAGGTCAGGAGTTCAAGACCAGCCTGGCCAAAATGGTGAAACCCCGTCTCTACTTAAAATACAAAAATTAGCCGGGCATGATGGCAGGTGCCTATAATCCCAGCTACTCAGGAGGCTGAGGCAGGAGAATCACTTGAACCCAGGAGACAGAGGTTGCAGTGAGCCAAGATTGTGCCATTGCACTCCAGCCTGGGTGACAGAGCCAGACTCCGTCTAAAAAAAAAAAGAAAAAAGAATGAATTATTGGCTCCTCTCCCTTAAGCCTTGCAAGCAAAATCAGGGGACTGTCCAGCCTAGTCATGATGAAACTGAAGTAACCTATCTTCTCTCTGACTGCCAACAGAATGGGTCACAAGAAACAAGCTCTTTCTATCTTTATTGGAATTCTTATTTATCTTTATGAAAATAAATCCTGTTTGCATAAAAAAAAAACTTTATCAGATTTACTTCTTCATGTTCTCAATTCCCAAATTGCCATACTGTCAGATGGGCGATTTGGCCCGTCTGACTGGCGGAACACTGAGAGGCTGTGATTGATGTGTGCAGAGAACACAGCTGGAGGGCCATTTGAGTGTAATTACTTGGGGTTTTATTACTCTCCTTGCAAATGAAAACTGTGAAGATGTGCAAGTGCCAATTGTTCCCAATTACTTGAAATCGTTTGTTAATATCCAACCCCTTTCTGCAATTGTATTGCCAAGTCCAAAGGGGAATTACCAGATTATTGTAGAGAATGTTAAGGTGGCTGAGCATGGTGGCTCACACCTGTAATCCCAGCATTTGAGGAGGCCGAGGTGGGAGCATTGCTTGAGCCCAGGCATTCAAGACTAGCCTGGGCGACATAGGGAGACCCCATCTCTACAAAAATTTTAAACATTAGTCAGGTATGGTGAAGCCCACATATGGTCTTAGCTATTCAGGTGGCTGAGGTGGGAGGATTGCTTGAGCCCAGGAGGTCGAGGCTGCAGTGAGCACCACTGCACTCCAACCCGGGAGACAGAATGAGACTCTGTCTCAAAACAAAAAACAAACAGAAAGGCCAAGCACGGTGGCTCACGCCTGTAACCCTAGCACTTTGGGAGGCTGAGGCGGGTGGATCGCCTGAGGTAAAGAGTTCGAGACCAGCCTGGCCAACATGGTGAAACGTCATCTCTACTAAAAATACAAAAATTAGCTGGGCATCGTGGTGGGGGCCTGTAATCCCACCTATTTGGGAGGCTGAGACAGGAGAATCGCTTGAGCCCAGGAGGAGGAGGTTGCAGTGAGCCAAGATTGCACCACTGCACTCCAACCTGGGCAACAGAGCAAAAACTCCATCTCAAACAAATAAACAAAAATAACAACAAAAAATATATATCCATATATATTGGTTAAGCTATAAATACACTCACATATATATAGCTTAATAAAACAATTACATAGTTGAAACATGATCATCAGAAAAGATACCTGAATTCAATTAGAACAGTACGTGTCACATCTTTGATGCACAGTGGAATATTAGTAACAAATGAATAAATAAATAGCCACATAGAAAATACAACGTAACTTTATACAAACAATAGTATATTGCCATAACTAGATATGTAAAGTCTCCTTGACCCACACATAAACAGTAAGAGGAAAAACCACAAATCAAATCAAACTTTTTAAAAATGTTTTTTCCTTTCTAATTTTTTTTAGTTAGCTTTGAGTTCAGCTATCAAAACCAAATTTTTTTTTAACTCATTTTCTCTCCTGACAAAACAAAAACATAAGTAGAAAAGTAAAATAAAATTGGGAATATCCTCTATCTATTAGTCTATGTCCTCTTAACGGACACAAAAAGTGGAACACAGATTTGGTTATGGCACCCTTTTGACCTGTTTAAGCGGGGAGTTTGATTTTGTTAATATGACCTTGGGTGAATCCAGGAGTGCTAGAGTTCTTGAACCGGAAGATGTTTAAAAATAAGAAATAGCAACAAATCTTCAAGTTACTTATGCTTGTTAGGTTGAATTGCGGTGTTTCTCTGGGCTGTCTGAGTAGGTGGCTACTTTAGACAGCCTCTACCAAGTGGGTGGACACCCTAGGGAAGTTCAATATTGTCCTAAATCTCAGGATTGGAGAATGTCTTCTATGCCAATGAATAGCCTGCAGGTACTTATAAATAAGTTGTTCAGTGATCCAGGTGCTTGCTTAACTATTATATCAAAGCATAATCTAAACAGGTAACACAGCATTTGGCCAAGTCATTCATAGTGTTTAGTAATTTACCTCTAGAGGACTTGGCCCTGGGAAATGGTTGACTCGAATCTACTTGATTTTAGGAATTTAGGACTCTAAGAAGACCATGTGAAGATGTATTGGTTTGGCATATGCCATGCCTGTTCTCCTTTGTCACCTCATCACTTCCATTGGCTCAAATCTTGCAGCACATGTGGGTTTAAGGATTTTACAGATACAAGATGGACCATCTTAGTATTTTTGCCCACTTTTGTTCTCTTATGTTACACCTTTCAGGTTGGAAATAGAACAAATGGGATTATTTGCTGGCAACAGTGTTAGATGACTCGTGGAAAAATACATTACCCCTAGATCCTATTAATGCACATTTAAATACAGTTTAAATAAATGGGTTAGTAACGTTCCCTGTGCAGCAGATGAAACCCGTCATTCTTATGCTTATTGTCCAGTCCCTGGAGAGTTTCCATTTCCTAGAGCTGATTAACTGATTACGGGGCTTTTCCCCACTCTTCTCTCTAGTTTTTGTTGTTGTTGTTTGTTTGTCTTTAGTAAATGCTCAAAACCTAGTAAGACAGACTAACAAGAACCAAACAGAGTTTCTCAGGTAGGAATTTTCTATTAATATACAAAGGGATTTATCACTAAGCCATGGTTTTACTCATATCCAAAGCGTAGAGCCAGCAAACTCCCCTCTGAAAGAGTCTGCCAGTGGACTCAACCCAAGTACCAGCGAGTGTGCTTGTTCATTTACAGAGCACTGATCAAGAGAAGATTCTTTTCCTGCTGATACTATAGTGATGTCCAAACAGTAATCAAGATGCCTTTTAAAAGAAAAAAAATCATCCTCTTAGTAGTTTAAAGATCCAATGTAAAAACACTAGTATTTTATTCCGTAAGAAAATTTTTTGTTGTAAAATTATTACCGCAAAAGCATTGGTTTGTAAGAAGGAGTGTCTTTTTGTTTTTGTTTTTTAACCAGGCCTTCCATATGAAATTGATGAACACTGGTTATGCTTTGAACCTCTACTATGGTCATCATTACCCTAATGGAATTTAGGAACTTATATTATTTCCTATTCCCATTTCCTAAAGAATTGCAAAAGTTCTT
>NW_012115267.1:1092128-1103373 GCF_000951035.1 Colobus angolensis palliatus
CTGGGGATGCCTCACCAGCATGGTGGAAGGCATGGAGGAGCAAGTCACATTTTACATGCATGGCAGCATGCGAAGAGAGCTTGTGCAGGCAAACTTCTCTTTTTAAACTTATTCGCTATTATGAGAACAGTATGAAACAGACCATTTTCATGCTGCTGATAAAGACATACTTGGGCCTGGGCAATTTACAAAGGGAAGAGGTTTAACGGAGAACCCCCGTTCCAGGTGACTGGGGATGCCTCACCAGCATGGCGGAAGGCATGGAGGAGCAAGTCACATTTTACATGCATGGCAGCATGCGAAGAGAGCTTGTGCAGGCAAACTCCTGTTTTTAAAGCCGTTAGTTCTCATGAGACTTACTCAGTATCACAAGAACAGCTTGGGAAAAACCCGCCCCATGATTCGATTACTTCCCATCAGGTTCCTCCCACAACGCGTGGAAATTATGGGAGTTACAAGCTGAGGTTTGGGTGGGGACACAGAACCAAACCGTGTCATTCTGCCGCAAACTCATGTCTTCACACTTCAGAACCAATCGTGCCTTCCCGACAGTCCCATGAAGTCTTAACTCATTTCAGTATTAACTCAAAAGTACAGTCCAAAGTCTTATCCAGATAAGGCAAGTCCCTTCTGCCTATGAGCCTGTAAAATCAAAAGCAAGCTAGTTACTTCCTAGACATAATGGAGGTACAGGAATTGGGTAAATACAACCACTCCAAATGGGAGAAATTGGCCACGACAAAGTGGCTACAGGCCCCATGCAAGTCCAAAATCCAGTGGGGCAGTCAAATCTTAAAGCTCCAAAATTACCTCCTTTGACTCCATGTCTCACATCCAGCTCACACTGATGCAAGAAGTGGGTTCCCATGGTCTTGGGCAGCTCTGCCTCTGTGGCTTAGCAGAGGACAGCCTCCCTCCCAGCTGTTTTCACAGACTGGCATTGAGTGTTTGCAGATTTTTGAGGTACATGGCACAAGCTATCAGTGGATCTACCATCCTGGGGTCTGGAAGAGGGTGGCCCTCTTCTCACAGCTCCACTAGGCAGTGCCCCAGGAGGGACTCTGTGTAGGGGCTCTGACCCCACATCTCCCTTCTGCACTGCCTTAGCAGAGGTTATCCATGAGAGCCCCACCACCTGGCATCCAGGCATTTCCGTACATCCTCTGAAATCTAGGAGGAGGTTCCCAAACCTCCGTTCTTGACTTCTGTGCACTGGCAGGCTCAACACCACGTGGAAGCTGCCAAGGTTTGAGGCTTGCACCCTCTGAAGCCATAGCCTGAGCTCCACATTGGCCCCTTTCAGCCATGGTTGAAGTGGCTGGGACGCAAGGCACTAAGTCCCTAGGCTGCACACAGCATAGGGACCCTGGGCCTGGCACATGAAACCACTTTTTCTGCTAGGCCTCTGGGGCTGTGATGGAATGGGCTGCCGTGAAAACCTCTGACATGCTCTGGATATATTTTCCCCATTGTCTTGGAGATTAATATTCAGCTCCTCATTACTTATGCAAATTTCTGCAGCTGGCTTGAGTTTCTCCTCAGACAATAAGATTTTCTTTTCTTATTGCAGCATTGCAGCATTGTCAGGCTGCAAATTTTCCCAACTTTTATGCTGTGTTTCCCTTTTAAATCTAAATGCCTTTAACAACACCCAAGTCTCCTCTTGAATGCTTTGCTGCTTAGAAGTTTCTTCCCCCAGATACTCTAAATCATCACTCTCAAGCTCAAAGTTCCACAATCTCTAGGGCAGAGACAAAATGCTGTCAAGTCTCTTTGCTAAAACATAACAAAAGTCACCTTTGGTCCAGTTCCCAACAAGTTCCTCACCTCCATCTGAGGCCACCTCAGCCTGGATCTTATTGTTCATATCACTATCAGCATTTTTGTCAAAACCATTCAACAAGTCTCTAGGAAGTTCCAAACTTTCCCACATTTTCCTGTCTTCTTCTGAGCCCTCCAAACTGTCCCATCCTCTGCCTGTTACCCAGGTCTAAAGTCATTTTCACATTTTCGAGTATCTTTTCAGCAACACCCCGCTCTACTAGTACCAATTTACTGTATTAGTCTGTTTTCACACTGCTGATAAAGACATACCCGAGAACGGGCAATTTACAAACGGAAGGGGTTTAATGGAAAACTCACAGTTCTACATGACTGGGGCTGCCTCACAATCATGGTGGAAGGCAAGTAGGAGCAAGTCACATCTTACATGGATGGCCAGAGAGCTTGTGCAGGTAAACTCCTATTTTATCAGATCTCGTGAGACTTATTCACTATCATGAGAACACTACGGGAAAGATCCCATCCCCAAGATTCAATTACCTCTCACTGGGTTCTTCCCACAATGCATGGGAATTGTGGGAGCTACAAGATGAGATTTGGGAGGGGATAGAGGACCAAACCATATCAGATTTTATTTTCAAACGCATTTTCTTAAAAACCAAATACAAGATGCTTTTTAAAGAAATTATTCACACATATTCCAATTGGCATATATATTTTGTTACCATAAAAAGGTAATATACACATATGGTTGTATACGAAGAAGAAAGAGATAGTAGGCTACATGTAAAAATGATAAAGGGCTGCAGCTAATTGAGCTAACGGAGTCCCTTTCCTCATGGGGGCCCAGTGTGCAATAGCTGCAAACAGCAGCTTCCTTGGTAATGTATGCAGCCTGTTTCTTGTATGGGTTGCTCTAAGGGACCTTGGAGACAGGCCTTTCAGATGGATGTTCATGTCTCTGACCTTACACTACCCTCAGTGCAGGCTCCAAATAGGTATTTGAGGTGCCTTTGGAAAGCCCCAGGGTGCTGTGGCCAGGGTTCACATTGGCCAAGTCATCATGTCCATCTGCACCAAGCTGCAGAAAAAAGAGCATGTGACTGAGGCCCTATGCAGGGCCAAGTTCAAGTTCCCTGGCCACCAGAATATCCACTTCTCAAAGAAGTGGGACTTTACCAAGTTCAGTGTGGATGAATTTGAAGACATGATGGCTGAGAAGCAGCTTATCCCAGATAGCTATGGGGTCAAGTACACTCCCAATCCTGATCCTCCGGACAGGTGGTAGGCCCGGCACTCATGAGGGCTTCTACTGTGCTGCCCTCTCCTAAGGCCCACCAATAAATCCTACTTCCTGTCCACCTTAAAAACAAATGATAAAGGGTAGTCACCTCTTGGGAATGAGAATAGGGCTGGTGTGGAAGTGAGTTTTTACTTCTCATTCGACATATTCCATGTTTGAAAAACTGTTCCAAAGTGGGTATCATTTTTATAACAATCAAATTTCAAAAAATATTTCACTGTGTGCCTAATCTGTGCAAGGGGAGAATGCAGAGGAGGGAGGCATTAGAACCACATGCAAGGAACACCAGAGTCCCAGTGTGTTTGACTGCAGAAAGTCATGACTTTATCATGTTTGGCTAATAAATACTGTATGAAGATTACTTCTGATTTGTAATCTCTTAATTACAGACACACACAAAAGGCCAGTCATGAATCACCCCAAATTGGAAGCAAGCAAGCTGTCCTTCAGTGTGTGGATGGATAAGCAACTATAGTGCATTTAGATAATAGAATATTACTCAGCGCTAAAAAGAAATGAGCTATCAGCCATGACAAGATGTGGAGGGTATTACAGCCATATTACTCAATGAAAGAAGCCAGTCAGCAATGGCTACAGATACACAATTCCAACTATATGACATTCTGGAAAAGGCAAAACCACGGAGACAGTAAAAAGATCAGTGGTTGCCAGAGGCTGGGGAAGGGGTGAAAGAGTAGGATGAATTGGTGGAGAACAGGGGGATTTTAGCCCAATGGAGCTAGTTCTGTATGAAACTGCAATGATGGATACAGGACTTTATGCATTTATCAAAATCCATAGAACTGTACAATACAAAGAGTGAATTTTAATGTATACGATGGATTCAATTAATAATAATGTATCCATATTGGTGTGTCCATTGTAACAAATGTACTACATTAATGCAAGATGGTAACAGCCTAACTGTTGGGCAGAGAGAGGATGCATGGGAGCGCTCTGGATTTTCTGCTCAGTTTTTCTGCAAACCTAAAGCTGCCCCCATAAAACTAAAACCCAAATTAAGAACAAAGTTAACGCTGTTTAAACATAATAAAAGGCTACTAATAACATACTAGTGTAGAAAACTAGTATTTCAAAACCAAGTCAGGACTGTGATGCTCTCATCCATGTTTCTCTGTTTGTTGTCTTGAAGGTTAGGCGATGCTTTCCTTCGCTGTCCAGTTTGCAGAGCCGTCTCCGAGCTGGTGCGGGTCCTTCCTCGGTCGTCCTGGCTCTTGGGAAGGAACCAGGCGGGCTGCGGACCTGGCGCGCCCTCGTCCGCCCTCAAGTCCTTGGAAAGCGCAGACCTCTTGCGCTCTCCAGCGCCCTGCCAGGGTGCAAGGGCAGGACAGGTACATCCCGCGTGCTGCGGTGGCGATCAGCGCGGACACGGAGCCCGGCTCTACCCGTCCGCCCAGCCCCGGGGTTCTGCCAGATCGCCGGGCGCAGAGCAAGCGGGTCCGAGCTCCAGCACCTTCGGCAGCTCCCGGCCCCGGGGTACGAACGGCGGCCATGGCTCACCGGGTGCAGGAGCAGTCGGCCAGGACACTAGGAGAGAAGCCTAGACAGGGCGAGTTTGTTTCCCCACCTCCTCTGGCCAGCTCAGGCTCTGAAACCCGCCGTGCAACAGACGCAGGTACCCGCTCAGGACGCTCAGTCAGTGGTCCAGGGAGCCTGGGTCGCGGTGCGCCGTGTTTAAAAATAAACACCCACTTCCCTTGGGGCCCTTGGTATTTATTCTATTTAAATTATACAGATTGTTTCCATTCCTTGGCGTCTGAAGTATTCAGTCTGAAGTCTGCTTTCCCAGCTATTTGCATGTATTTGTTCAGGGATGGAGTCGCCCTGCAACACGGGCTGCTCCTATGGCAACTGCTACAAAACAAGATCAGGCTTCACCAGGGTCGGGGGAGGAAACCTCCCAAGAAAGCCAGGCACTGGAGTCACGGGTGTGGATGTCCTTTTAGGGCCTAGGAAAGGAGGGTCTGATGAGAAGGCATTGAAGAAAAGCCAGTATGACGGCGATGCTTCCGTGGTGAAGTTTTGTGCATTTTCTACTGAACATTTTTTAAAGTATGCCCTTCTTTTTGAGTTAGAAGAAAATGCTGGCATTCAGAATTAATGCTTCTTAAAAACAGTTATGTGGAAGGGAAAGTATTCCACCTTTGCTCATTTGCATACAGTTGCATTATCCTTGATCTTTGTTTATATATATATGTGTCCAATGAATATACTGTAGGATGTGTATGTAATTATCATATGTATAGCATAGAATATAATTATATAACTTTTCTTTTGAAACTTTGTTCTTCAGAGAAGACACTTTTTGAGAAACTCCTGCACACTTTATACACTGAAGTTCTTTTTTTTGAGACAGAGTCTCACTCTGTTGCCTAGTTTTAAGTTCTCTCTTTTGAGAGGCAGTAAGTGATGATTAGGGAGAATGAATGGACCACAGAGACGGAAATGAACTTGTAAGTGATTCTCTGTGGAATCTGAATGGGCCTGAGAGGCAGACCTTATCTCGGGAAAAAGTCTGTCAGGTGTGGTCACATTCATCAGGCTTTCTTCTGAGATAATGAGATTCTGGGAGGACATAGAAAGCATTTATGTTTCCTTTGGTAAGCTTCCTTGGTCAGATAAGGACATTCGAGAAATAGTCCCTGCCCTTGGGGTTTGGGGAGGCACAAGACAGGTTAGAGGGACCTTCATTCTGAGGCTTATTTCTGAGGCCGCTCAGCTTTCAAAAGCCCTCAGGGTGCTCAGGTGCCATATTTTGAGGAATGATTTTCTATATCCCCCAACATCATCAAACCACCTCATTTAAGCTTCAGGTGATAGCCCATGGTTCCTTTCTAGATTTTGTTTTGTTTTGTTTTGTTTTGAGACTGAGTCTGCCTATGTCCCCAAGGCTGGAGTGCAATGGTGCAATCTCAGCTCACTGCAACCTCCACCTCCTGGGTTCAAGAGATTCTCCTGCCTCAGCCTCCCCTCGTAACTGGAATTACAGGCACATGCCGTGACGTCCAGCTCATTTTTGTATTTTTAGTAGAGACGGTTTTGCCATGTTGGCCAGGCTGGTCTCAAGATATCCACTCACTTCAGCCTCCCAAAATGTTGGGATTACAGGCATGAGTCACCTCGCTTGGCCTATCTTAAGTTCTTAAATATAGAGTTGACGTTTAGGATTCCTCTGGATCCAGCCTAAAAAGCAAGTCTTTATTTCCCTCTAAAGAAAAGGCTTATAACACTTTCAGACTCAATGCTCACCATTTTTCTCTTCTTTTTGGAGACAGGGTCTTGCTGTGTTGCCCAGGCTAGACTGCAGTGACTATTCAATACTGGCACCATCAGACCTCACTGTGGCCTTGAACTCCTGAACTCAAGGGATCCTCCTGCCTCAGTCTCCCCTATAGCAACAGGCATGCACCAATCATCTTTTCTTTTCTTTTTTTTTTTGAGATGGAGTCTCACACTGTCGCCTGGGCTGGAGTGCAATGGCACGATCTTGGCTCACTGCAACCTCTGCCTCTCAGGTTCAAGCAATTCTCCTGCCTCAGCCTCCCAAGTAGCTGGGATTACAGGCGCCCGCCACCACGCCTGGCTAATTTTTTGTACTTTGAGTAGAGACCAGGTTTCACTATGTTGGCCAGGCTGGTCTCAAACTCCTGACCTTGTAATCTGCTGACCTTGGCCTCCCAAAGTGCTGGGATTATAGGCGTGAGCCACGGAGGTTGGTCCATGATCACTGTTTATAAACAAATTTTTCAGTAATACCTACCATTACTGAACAGTATAAGTAGTACTAATACTACTATGCTTAATTTTTTTTAAATAGTCTTTATTTTTAAGAGCAGTTTTAAGTTCACAGCAAAATTGAGTAGAAGGTAGGGACAGAGATTTCCCATACACATAGCTTCCCCTACACATAGCTTCCCCTATTATCAACATCCCCCACCAGATTGGTACATTGTTGCAATTGATGATGCTACATTGACACATCATTATCACCCAAAGTCTGTGATTTACTGATGGTTCACTCTTGTACGTACGGTGGGTATGACCAATGTCTACTGACATGTATCCACCATTATAGTATCATACTGAGTAGTTTCACTGACCTACAAACCCTCTGAGATCCATCTCTTCATTCCTCCCTCCCCACCAGCCCCTGGCAAACACTGTTCTTTTCACTGTCTCCATAGTTTACCTTTTCCAGACTGTCATATGGTTGGAATCATACAGTACAGAGCCTTTGCAGATTGGCCTCTTTCTCTTAATAATATACATTGTAGGTTTCCTTTCTGCCCTTTCATGGCTGGAGAGCTCATATCTTTTTAGCACTAAAAATTTTCCATTGTCTGAATGTACCATAGTTTTTTCACACATTCACTTACTGAAGGACATCTTGGTCATGTCCACGTTTGGGCAATTATGAATAAAGCTGCTATAAGCATTCATGTGCAGGCTTTTGTGTGGACATAAGTTTTCAGCTCATCTGGGTACATACAAGAACTATGATTGCTGGATCATAGGACAAGAGTATGATTAGGTTTACATTAATAAGAATTCTCCAAACTGTCTTCCAAATTGTCTGTATCATTTTGCATTTCCACCAACACTGTGGAAGAATTCCAGTTGCTCCACATCCTCACCAGCATTTGGTGTTGTTGGTGTTCAAGATTTTGGCTATTCTAATACGTGTGTTGTAATGTCTCATTGCTGTTTTCATTTGCATTTCCCTGATGATATATGATGTGGAGCATCTTTTCATGTATTTGCCATATAGCAAATATCCTTAACACCTCTTTAACAATCCTGAAATGCAATTCTTAGCTAATATCATTTACCTACAATATAATTGTTAAAATAGTCAATACAATGCTCTAAGAAATAAAGGACTAAAAGGAAAGTGATTAATAATGACATAGTACAGGGAACCCACAAGAGAAGACACGATGAAGTAGACAGATGATTGCCCTTAAATGTAATAGGATCACCATGGAAGTGCCTCGTATTGGCAAGTAAAATATCCCAAATCAGCAATGAGATTCTCTGAAATGGCAAACAGCTCTTAGTAAAGCAAGCAAAACAAAGTATAATCTTCCCTCTTTTCACATTGTAGTTGCATTTGTGGAAATTTACTGTATACTAAAATTACACAAAACACATTTCGTGTTTATATATAAAATGGAGTTGAGGTCTAGATGCAGATAATTATACATACGGTGCTTAGTTTGTTTTTCTTACACAAACATCTGTTGGGATATTCAGAATTTGACAGAACTGTCCCATGCCAACAGTGCCACCCCAATATTGTGGAAAAAAATCCTACTTTAAAAACCACTCTTCTAAAAGATGGAACTTGGTTGAGTGTGGTGGCTCATGCTTGTATTCTCAACACTTTGGGATGCTGAGATGGGAGGATTGCTTGGTTGAGCCCAGGAGTTCAAGAGCAGCCTGAGCAACATAGCAAGACCCAGTCTCCACCAAAAATTTTGTAAATTAGCTGGGCATAGGGCGTGCATCTGTACTCCCAGGAGGCTGAGGTGTCACTTACTGGTAGAGGGTCTTGACTGCAAGTTGTCTGGGTTAAAGGCATTTTTGAACAAAGAAGTGGACAAAATGCACAGCAAAGCAAGGACAGAATGAAACAAAGAAAGCTGAGATTTATTGAAAGTGAAAGTATACTTCACAGCGTGGGAGCGGTTGGAGCAGCAGCTCAAGAGCCCAGATGCAGATTCTTCTTGGGTTCAAATACCCGCTATAGGTTTCCCATTGGCCACTTGGTGTTCACCTCATGTAAATGGAGTGGTGGCTCACAATCAGTGTGATTGGTTATGGACAGCAACCAATCAGAAGCTGAAGTTACAAAGGTCACACTCCTATGCACACATCGGATTGGTCTCAGACAGCAACCAATCAGAGTCTAAAGTGAAGTTACAAAGTTGCACTTCTATGCAAACCAAGACTTGGCTGGCAATCAGCCTGGTTGGTTGCAGACAGCAACCAATCAGAGGCTGAAGTTACAAAGTTACACTCCTATGCAAACGTCTGATTGGTTGCAATCAGAGGTACTTTCAATTTCCCATCTGCCTGAGCAGAAAAGATAGGGGTTTGCAAAGGGAGTAGCCTCTGATCCTTGTCACTTAGGTGTGGATAGTTAGGGTTTTCCTTTCCAGGACCTATTCTCCTACCTCAGGAAGACTGAGCTAAAGAGCGAGGCTGCTTTGAGCCATGATCACGCCACTGCACTCAAGCCTGGGTGACAGAGCAAGACCCTGTCTAGGAAAAAAAAAACAAAGAAAGAAAGAAAAGAAAAAGAAAAAGATGTAACTCTTTCTCCAACAGGAACATTATGAATTTTATTCACTGACTTGAGATTTGAGTCCAAGAAGGAAGGTGAAGTTGTTGAAAAACCAGACTCACTTAAAAGTCAAAAGCTGAGCCAGGCACGGTGGCTCACGTGTATAATCCCAGCATGTTGGGAGGCCAAAGTAGGCGGATCACCTGAGGTCAGGAGTTCAAGACCAGCCTGGCCAACATGGTGAAACCCCATCTCTACTAAAAATACAAAACTTAGCCGGTCATGGTGGCTGGCACCTATAATCCCAACTACTTGGAAGGCTGAGAATCGCTTGAACCCGAGAGGTGGAAGTTGCAGTGAGCTGAGATCGCACCATTTCACTCTAGCCTGGGTGACAAGAACGAAACTCTGTCTAAAAAAAGAAAAAAGAAAAAAAGAAAAGTCTAAAGCTGGTGAACTAATCCCAATGAGAAGCTTGGCACTGAAATGATGAGTTTATTCACAGAGAAAAAGAGCAAAGTCTCCAAAAGCTTTTCTAGGCATTTTATAACTGAGCTGGTCCCAAGCACAGGTGCAGGAGTCCCTAGCTCAGCCACGGGGAATAACGCTGCAGGAAACCCATGGCCAGGGATGAGCTGAATGAAATGGGGGAGATGGGATCCAGTATCCCGTCTCTTCATCTCCAAACAGCTGCCTGCCTGTAGAAACCATTTCAAGCTAGCTTGAGCACAGCATCCCCTCTGCAGGGCTGCATGCCATTTGCTTGTCCAGCAATCCCATAACTCATAGGCAGATGCGGTGTGCCATATACCAAATAGCAAAGTGGAGTAGTGCAGGGTAGGAAAACTGGATCGAGAGGAAAGGGGTGAGGCAATCATTCCCAATCTTGGCTGCACAACAGAATCTCTTGGGAAGACTTTATAAAATATGAATGCCTGGGCCCATTCCTATGGTATTCTTTCTTTCTTGATAAATGTTAGCAATTTTATTAGTCTTATGTCCTTGCTTTTGTGTCCTATCTGTCCCCAGGGAGATTATTTTTGAGAATTACCCCTAAATTTTCATTGTTTTCTCCCTTCAAATTCAGTGCTTATGAGACACATTATGAAATGGAGAAGCGACTCCACATTTGTTTAATACATTACTTCCTCCACTTAACCTCTTGTTTATTGGAGCTAAAAGCAGACTCTGTAGTCCTTACCTCCTAGTCGCTCTAATCCGCACTCTCCTAACCAGGAATCTACCATTATAGTTTCAATGCAACGGCAGTTTCATTTTCTTTTTCCATCCTAACCCAGTGGTTAGCTTAACTTGCTCTACAGTGAAATATACCCATGGTATTCTGACTTAATTGACTGAATGCATGACCCTGGCATCAATAATTTTTAAAAGCTGATAAGGTGATTCTAATGTGCAGTTGGGGTGCAGAATGCCAATCTGGCAGCTGGAAACAAAAAAGAGTGAACATTTTCCCATTTGGTGCTTCCACAAAGTAATTAAATACATATAAATGCTGGGGAAAAAGAAGGCTAAGTCCCGAGCTATTAACTAGTTATATGATGTTGAGCTGGTTATCTAAGACTCAGTGTCATCTTTAAAAGGAGGGAAATTATAGCACCAGCCATATACAGGTGTGAAGATTAAATGAGTTAATATGTGTAAATCACTTAGCATGGTGCTTGACAGTGCCCAGTAGACAGGCCCAAGGCACAGTGGTTCATGCATGTTGTTCCAGCGCTTTGGGAGGCTGAGGCAGTAGGTTTGTTTGAGCCCAGGAGGTTGAGGCTGCAGTGAGCCACGATCGTGCCACTGCATTCCAGCCTGGGAGACAGAGACTGAATCTCAAAAAAAAA
>NW_012115267.1:1103804-1116471 GCF_000951035.1 Colobus angolensis palliatus
GCACACCTGTAATCCCAGCTACAACGGAGGCTGAGGCAGGAGAATTGCTTGAACTCAGGAGGTAGAGGTTGCAGTGAGCCAGGATGACACCACTGCATTCCAGTCTAGGAGAGAGAGCAAGACTCCTCAAAAACAAACAAACAAGAAAAGAAGTGTCCCAAAATGACTGCTGTTTCATCATTATCCTCATTGTCATTTTGGAGAATAAAAACATTAGAGGTTTATATACAACATATTTGCCACCATAAATAAGTGCAAATTCTGAAATTCAAAGCAAAAGATTTTTTAAAATCTTTTTATATTTGCTAAGAGCTTTTCCTTTGAACAGAGATTGGGGGAGGCAGTTTCATAGATTTCAGTGTTCATAACTGGATCCGTCCCCAGTCTTTTTTTGGCATTCCCAGCCTTGAACCACGTCTTGTTAATCTTCCTCCACAAAGGCCCATACTAGCTTTTATTTATGTTCTCTCAGAATATCCCATGTCTGTAATTTGTGTTGATTTATGCTCTATAAATACTAATTCCAGACTTGTGTAGCCAGCACTTTCTGGCCCCAAGTGCTCCACAAAATGGACTCAGATTGTCTTCTTGTATAATGCACAGTCTACCAGGTTGGTGAAAGGTGATAAAATGATCTGTGGAGCTCAGATGGAAAGAACCGTCTGGGAGAGCCAGGCTCCTAATCACTTAAATCCTTTCCAAACATGGGGAGGGGTTGGTGCGAGGGAGAATGAGAGCAGACAAAGCTGGCTGTCATTGTTATGATCAGGCTTTTGCTCTAAGCCTCCAGAGAGTTGTGAGCTGGGCTAAATGATGTGAAGGATTCATTTGGCCTGGATAGAGACAGCCTCAAGGGGCTGCACCGGTAAAAGTGGGATGAACGGCATCTTAGACTCCCTTTCCTCTAAGCCCACTGCAAGCCACAGCCTCCCAAGCAGCCCAATGTGATAAGACAAATCCAAGGAATAAAGAAGGAATACGCTTCCTCCTGAGAGCTAGATCGGCGTGTCTCTAATCCCCGCAAACTGTTTTCTGTCAGGAATCTTATTTGTGAGCAACAGAATCCAACTCCAATGACTTTGGAAGGAAGAAATTTAGCAGAAGGCTCTTCAGGAGCTCTGGCTCATGCTGAGCAGACGGGAGAAGCGGGCTTAGAGTCAAAGCTTTAGTGGGAGGCAGGAGCACAGGTCAGTCAGTGAGGACACCAGTGCAGTGGGCATTGGACATGACCACAGTGCTCACCCGTGGCTGATGCTGGCATGAGATAGTGGTTGCTGCTGCGGGCATCGCTACCTCTGCACTTGGGCCACCACCCACCTATCCATGGTTTCTCCACCACCCTGCTGCTTGCGGTGCAGCAACCCCCAAACAGATGCAGCTTTGGGCCAGCCTTATGGAAGAGAAAGCAAATTCCCCAAATGTCTGAATCACAAACACAGAGACCTCAGCCCCGTGACAGTGGAAATAAATGCCCTGGCCTCTGACCCCTACAGATCCGCGTTCCTGCCCTTAAACCGTGCGGTGAGAGGAGGGCTGGGCTGCCCAACAGGTGGAGAGAAGAATGTGGCGTGTCCCCTGGGGGCTGCTGCTGGGACTCATATTGTCTCTGGGGTGTCCTGCCTTTCTGTGTGGTTGAGCGCAACATTTCTCAGAAGTATGTGGATGCCTGGGATTTTAAGAGGGTATCATGGCAACTGTTTCACTCTCTAGTGTTAGAGGTGATGGTGACAAATATCTCTTATCTGAGAGCCTTTGAGTACGTACCAACTAATCATGTGGGGCAGTTGGTGGGGATCAGGTTCAAAGACGGGTGACACAGTCACTCTATTGAGTTAGCACCAGCTGAGCACAACAGGCCACCATGTTGTCTCTGACGACCATGCGGCATGGCAGGCTGCTTATTGTCATCCCACATCCATTTTCCCCTTCTTCCTTGGAAAATGGCAAGCCAGCTAAAAATTGTATTTCCCAGTCTCCTCCTCCTCTTCCTCCTCCTCCTCTTCCTCCTCCTCCCTCCTCCCTCCTTCCCCTCCACTCTACCTCGCCTCCCCCTTTGCCTTCCCCTCCCCCCTCCTCTTTCCCCTCATTCTCCTTCTCCCCCTCCTTTTCCTTCTTCTCCTTCTCCTTCTTCTGACAGAGTCTTGCTTTGTTACCCAGGCTGGAGTGCAGTGGTGTGATCATGGCTCACTGCAGCCTCAACCTCCTGGGCTTAAACGATCCCTCCACATCAGCCTCCCAAGCAGCTGGGACTATAGGCACACACCACCACGCCTGGCTAATTGTTAGATTTTTTATAGATGTGTGGTTTTTGCTATGTTGCCCAATCTGGTCTTGAACTCCTGTTCTCAAGTAATCCTCCCACCTCAGGCGTCCAAAGTGCTGTGATTACAGGTATGAGCCATCGTACCCCGCCTACCCTCAGCCTTTTTTACAGCTAGGTGTGGCCATGCAGCTAAGTTTTCATCAGTGAATTGTGAGAGGAAATGATGCATGAAATTTTGATTTCCACCGGGCTCAGTGGCTCACGCCTGTAATCCCAACACTTTGGGAGGCTAAAGCTGGCGGGTGGAACACTTGAGCTCAGGACTTCAAGACCAGTCTGGCCAACATGGTGAAACCCCGTCTCTACCAAAAATACAAAAATTAGCCAGGCATGGTGGCACATGTCTGCAATTCCAGCTACTGGGGAGGCTGAGGCCGGAGATTCACTTGAACCCGGGAGGTGGAGGTTGCAGTGAGCGGAGATCGCTCCACTGCACTCCAGTCTGGGCAACAGACTGAGACAGAGGGCGACTCCATCTCATAAAAAAACCAAAAATTTCCTTTTTGCTCTTACTCCCTTAAAACACTCCCCCAAATTTGACCTTTACGTCCCCCCAAATTGTTACAGATTTTCATTTGTTCCTTTTCTTAAATCAGAAAATGGCTATGTGTGCTGCTTGGCTTTGATCATGTAGATTAATTCATAGCCCTAGGTCAATTTTTTTTCCCCCCAAGATGGAGTCTTGCTCTGTCACCCAGGCTGGAAAGCAGTGGTTCAATCTCAGCTCACTGCAACCTCCACCTCCTGTGTTCAAGAGATTCTCCTGCCTCAGCTTCCCAAGTAGCTGGGATTATAGGCACGCGCTACCACGGCTGGCTAATTTTTGTATTTTTAGTAGAGATGGGGTTTCGCCACGTTGGCCAGGCTGGTCTCCAACTCCTGACCTCAAGTGATCTGCCTGCCTCAGCCTTCCAAAGTGCTGGGATTAAATGCATGAGCCACCATGCCCAGCCCAGGAGCTCTTAATCAGGGTTTTATGAATACTCAAGGAATTTGGGGATATAAGCCACGTGAGTTCATGAACTTAAATTGGGGGAAAAAATGTCTTCATTTGAACTTAACTCTAACTGAAATTGAGTGTACTTTTCAATTATGAATACAGTAAAGTAACCACAGTATTAAAAGTACAGGTAACTTTGTGACTAATAGAAAGATATTTTTATTTCACATTTCAGTTGAAGATATCTCAAAATATTATTTGTGCTCTTCACTAGTTTGAAATTGTGACAATAGACAATTTGACCCCTACTAGATCTTCCTATTTAATGTATTAATAAAGAAGCAAATATATTGGTAATTCACACATTTGCTTTATATGCATTGTGATGAATATATTTCAATATAATTGGTATCTTTTATAATCCTATGCATTTTCTTTTACATCTTTGAAATAATTATTCTGAGGCTAGGTATGATGGCTCTTGCCTGTAATCCAAGCACTATGGGAGGCTGAGATGGGAGGATCACTTGAGGCCAGGAGTTTGAGACCAGCCTGGTCAACATAGCAAGATCTCATCTCTATAAAATAATAATAATAATGATAAAAAGAAAAAAATTATTCTGAGATAGAGTCCGTAAGCTTCACCAGACTGTCAAAGGGGACCTTGTCACAAAAAATTTAAGAAGCAACATGGTTTCTTTTTTCTAGTCGTTCTGTCTTAGGGGATGGCAGAGCAACTGGCTCTCAGAATACATGTGGAACAGATCTCACCCTCAATGAAACCACTCACCTAGAGACTTTAAATAAGAGAGAAATCAACTTTATGATCTTTAAGCCATGCATTTTCTGGTCTTTCGTTACAACAGCTTAAAAAATACTCTAACCATACATACAGTTTTAAGTTATTTTATTCTGTTTTTCTTGTTTTAAAATTTATATCAACATCATTCATTAAAGGTAACAAGCATAAAGATGTCAAAATCCAACAACTTGTTGAGGATTATTAAAATGATAATAATTATGCAAATTTATTTCAAGGAGATATTTGCAGTTTGTATGTTGTATTCATCTCAGCAAAGGTATTATGTAGCACAACAAAATACTTCTTGTATTTTAAAAGGTATTAAGAGAGAAAATATGGTGCCTATTAAATCTAATTTGATTTCTTATTTATCAAAATAAACATTAACACCTGAAATATGTTGTTTGCACAGAAATACCTATATTTGGAAGCTTGAAATATTTCCTCTGAATTGATAACTTAGAAACCAAACATGGAAATTGTAGTAAGTCAATTTCATGTTTAATGTGCTAAATGCAATCTGTTTATACAGTAGTATGCAATTTTAAATTTTAAACCAGATTTTAATATATGTTTGATCCTAAGGCTAAATATTATATATACTGTTCTTGAATTAATTTGTTTATAAATCATGCTTTTGTGACTTAATTAATTAATTAATTATTCTGGATGGAGTCTCACTCTGTTAGCTGGAGTGCAGTGGCACCATCTTGGCTCACTGCAACTTCCACTTCCCGGGTTCAAGTGATCATGCCTCGGCCTCCTGAGTAGCTGAGATTACAGGCGTGTGCCACCACACCTGGCTAATTTTTGTATTTTTAGTAGAGATAGGGTTTTGCCATGTTGGCCAGGCTGGTATTGAACTCCCGACCTCAAACGATCCACCCGCCTCAGCCTCCCAAAGTGCTGGGATTGCAGGTGTGAGCCATGGTGCCCAGCCTGATTTAAATGAATAGTATGTATCAGTTGTTACATGGGGAAAAAATCTAAATGTTTCTATGTATTTTAAATATTACTACAGATTATATAAAAATGAACTCATATGCTAATTGAAAATACACTTTATACTTGAAATTACTTTATATTGTATGCCTTGCAAAGTTGATAGAATTATTTCTGATGTTATCTTTTTGCTTCCCTCAGCTATGCTATAAAGGGGCTTTGAGGATCAAATAAAGAGCTCGAGAGTAGCGAAAGGACCACCAAGTTGAGAGGGGGAAGACCTCGTATGCAGGAGAGGATTAACTTTGCCCACACAGGGGCCTGGCCTTTGCCCTCAGCTCCTGGGAGATCATCTCTAAACCGCTGGAATATCCTGCCTGATAAGAATGTTTACCTGAGGACTTTGGAACAAGCCCCATAACCTATGCTAACAATGCAATCAATAATGCAGGCTTTGGGCCACACGGCTCCAGCTCAGCCTCTAGAGGGGCTGGAAACTGACCATGTCCATGTGACAGAACCCCAGTAAAAACTCTGGACATCGAGGCTCAGGTGAGCTTCCCTGGGTGGCAATCCATGCATATCCTAACACATCACTGCTGAGTTAGTTCTCCACTGGGAAAGAACAACTGGAAGCTTTGCACTTGGAGCTTTCCTGGACTCTTCTCCACATGTCTCTTCCCACAGTTTATTTATTGATTTAGAGACAGAGTTTCACTCTTGTCGCCCAGGCTGGAGTGCAGTGGCGCAATCTTGGCTCACTGTAACCTCTGCCTCCCAGGTTCAAGCAATTCTCCTGCCTCAGCCTCCCAAGTAGCTAGAATTACAAGCACGTGCCACCACCAGCACATCTGGCTAATTTTTTTGTATGTTTGTAGAGATGAAGTTTCACCATGTTGGCCGGGCTGGTCTTGAACTCCTGACCTCAGGTGATCTGCCCACCTTGGCCTCCCAAAGTACTGGGATTACAGTTGTGAGCCACCACGCCCGGCCCCCTCAGCTGATTTAAATTTGCATTCTTTCACTGTGATAAGCCACCACTGTGAGTATAACAACTTCCAGTGAGTTCTGTGAGTCCTTCTAACAAATTATCAAATCTGTGGGTGGTCTTGAGGATCCCTGACCCTGCAGGTAGTGTCTGAAGTGAAAGTGGTCTTGGGGCCTCCTGAACTTCACACCTGGCTTCTAGTCCTGACTGCCCCTGACTCTAGTTATCAACAAATCTCCGTTTGCCTCCAAGCCACAATGTCTGCTGGTTCTCTGCCAAACTCCCAACCTTCTCTGCTTTCCTTTGTGTCACTGCCTGTGTTCCCTAACTCCAGGGGAAGATGGGCAGGTGGGAGACAGGGAGAAGCTATCCTACTTCTGGCTCCAGTGGCAGCAGTACCAGTGACTGTATACAGCAGGGGGCACGAGAAACATCTGAGGCTCCAGCGGAGACACAGGGTTGGCTTCTGTTCCCCAGCGGTGGGGACATCTCCAGACATTCAGCAGCTCCAGCTCGGAGACTGCCGCAGCTTCTGACCTCTGGGTAATACCCCTCTTCTCTCTCTTGCTTTTCTAGCATACCCCACGCCTTTGTCAATATCCCCTGAATTCATTCTCTTTCTGCTTTCAGTTTTCCTGAAAGGACAAGAAGGGAATACAGATTTCCCATCTGTATAAGGGGAATAATAATTATTATCTCTGTTCTCTTTATCATTCAGAACTGTTGTGAGCATCCACTATTAATGGTTGCTTTAAAGTTAATAAAGAATCACCTAATTTCACACTATTAGGATCATGCAAATGGAGGCATTCTCATCACAAAACAAGTATCGAGTAGGCAGGGAATTTCTCTGGAATATGGAACAAAGACAGAAAATATATTTTAAAATGTTCTTACTGTATTATGATGCATTTAAGCCTTGTAGTCAAATCCCAGCTTTACAATTTATTGTCTGTGTGGCCGTAGGCAAGTTGTTTAAGTTCTCTGTGTTTTATTTCCTCATCTGTAAAATGAAAGTAACAATGGACCTACCTCACTGGGTTTCTGTGGGAATTAAATACAGTAATTCATACATGACCGAAAAGTTGTATAAGCAATATTCATGGACCATGATAAGAAACCACCACTATTGTCGCCTGTAATCCCAGCACTTTGGGAGGCCGAGATGGGCGGATCACAAGGTCAGGAGATCGAGACCACGGTGAAACCCTGTCTCTACTAAAAATACAAAAAATTAGCCAGGCGCAGTGGCAGGCACCTCTAGTCCCAGCTACTCAGGAGGCTGAGGCAGGAGAATGGCGGGAACCCGGGAGGTGGAGCTTGCACTGAGCCGAGATCGCGCCACTGCACTCCAGCCTGGGCGACAGAGCAAGACTCCGTCTCAAAAAAAAAAAAAAAAGAAAAAGAAAAAAAAAGAAACCATCACTATTTTGTTTCTCATTGTTTACTCAAAATTTCTTCAGCAGGAGAAAGTCTTTTCCTGCTCCTAAATGTAAAATCAGGTGGTTCTCTAATGCTTCTGACCATCCTTAGGTAACAAAACGTTCTACAACCACATTAAGTTGCGAAACACACTCTCATTTCTAGATTTAGAATGTCACATCCCATGTAATAATAAAAGCTTCCAGTTTTATGGAAAGTTCCCCCTAGCTGGGGTCTTTTGCTAAGGAGCCAGGTTTAGGAGGTATGATTCTCTTCTAGACCCTCACCTTACCCCTGCAATCCCAATTTGATAACCATAGTTTCTCATCAATTGAGGTGGGTTAGGTTGGGTTAGGATAGAAAAGGTTAGGCTGTGGCCAGAAACCTTCTCCTTAAGTGACACTCTTGTAGGCTATGCTCTCACTTTCTGGGTTTGGCAAATGTTTGAAGGTAACCTTTTCATCCTGGTGCTTCAGATTCCACCGTGACCTTCAACTGTGCTTCCCATGTTGAGGGCAATGTATTTGCTCCTGGTTGCTTTCCTCTTGCTGTGTGTGTGTGTGTCTGTCTGTGTGTGTGTGTGTAGCTATCCGCTATGCATAGAATCTCTGTGGAAGACCCCTGTTCTTCCAGGCGTCTCTTGACCAGAGTTTAAACAGGCTCCAAGCCATCCTCCTCTCCCTCATGGTCCACACGTGAATTTTTTGTCGTGACATACTTTGGGAGTGCAAGCTGACCTCAGTGCTGAAGCAACTCTCCTTCACCCTGTTCATGTCTTTTCTAGACTGCCCTTCTCTCTTGCCCTCTAGATTCTCTGGATGCAAGTCAGACTGCAGTCTACTGTGCTTCCACCTTGCAGGGGACACAAACCAAGCTCTAGTGGGTCTTAGTAAAGTCTCTCTTGACCCGACATGAAGAAGAGGCGTCCCTACCGGTCCCCTTTGGTGCATGTGACAAAGGACCCATACAGCACCTCTTTCCAGACACAGTTTCTTCCATTTTTTTCCCTCAATTTCAACTTTTTAATATACAGCCATGTATCACTTAATGATGGGGATACTTCTGAGAAATGCGTTGTTACGTGATCTCATCATTGTGCGAACATCATAGAGTGCATGCACACAAACATAGATGGTCTAGCCTACGACACACCTAGGCCATGGGGGACAGCCTATTGCTCCCAGGCTACGAACCTGCACAGCATGCGATTGCACTGAAAACTGTAAGCAATTGCCATATTCTTAGTATTTGTATATCTAAGTTTATCTGAACATTAAAAAAGGTATAGTACAACTATGATATTATAATATTTTGGGACCATCAACGTATGCGCAGTATGTCATTGACTGAAATGTCATTATTCACTGCAGGACTGTATTTCTTTTTTGTTTTTGTTTGTTTGAGATGGAGTCTCGCTCTGTTGCCCAGGCTGGAGTGCAATGGCATGATCTTGGCTCAGTGCAATCTCTGCTGCCCGGGTGCAAGCAATTCTCCTGCCTCATCCTCCTGAGTAGCTGGGATTACAGGTGTGTGCCACCACGCCTGGCTAATTTTTGTATTTTTAGTAGAGACAGGGTTTCACCATGTTGGCCAGGCTGGTCTTGAACTCCTGACCTCAGGTAATCCACCTCCCTCAGCCTCCCAAACTGCTGGAATTACAGACATGAGCCACTGTGTCCAGGCCAGGATTGTATTTGACTTAGTGGAAATAGTCCAAAATTGTGTAACTAGTTTTTGACTAAATCCTACTTTACAAGCCCTCTAGGGTGGTCTGTGTGAAAACTCACTTTGGTATTTAGTATCTATTATCTATTATCCTCATGCCTCAGCCAAACTGGGAAAGAAGGAGCCTGATTTTTACATCTTTTATATGTAAAGAGCACTTAGAACAGTGCTCAATAAATATTAGCCATTGTTAACTATTGTGAACAGAAAACAGAGCATGTGGGTAGTTTGAAATAAGCAAGTGCAACCAAAACAAAAGGATCACCCATTATCCTTCTTTCACACAGAGCTTTAATGAATTTGATATTGTGGAATATCTTTTCTAGCTTATTTTCAGAGTAGAAGAGATTTTCATCTATTTGGAATGGATTAGCTGCCATTCAGCTTAAGCAGAGCAGTAGACTTGTGACCTCTTATTTCAGGTTCATGATGCTTTGCAACTCAGCCACAAAAAGCAAAGATATGGGTGGCAAGGCTGGGCACAATAGCTCACGCTTGTAATCCCAACACTTTGTGAGGTCGAGGCAAGTGGATCGCTTAAGGCCAGGAGTTCGAGACCAGCCTGAGCAACGTAGAGAGACCCCCCCCCATCTCTACAAAACAAACAAAAACAAAACAAAACAAACACCAGTCAGGTGTGGTGGCTCCTGCCAGCTACTCCAGAGCCTGAGGTGGGAGGATCACTTGAGCCCAGGAAATAGAGGCTACAGTGAGATGTGATTGCGCCACTGCACTCCAGCCTGGGTGACAAAGTGAGATACTGTCTCAAAAAAAGATATGGATGGCAGCAATTTTGCCCCACATGGGGCTTCAGTGAGTGTATAGGGCCATGGTGTTTCTCGGGAAGGGGAATGTGGAAATGTTAATATTCAACCCATTTGAAAATATACCAACTAACATTTCCTTCCACAGGTGTAGTAGGGAAACTGAGTGGTGCTGTCCACATGCTTGGAACCATTCCTCCAGGGCTGACTTTTTACAGCAAAAGGCTTATTTTATTTTACTTTACTTTTTGAGACAGTTTCACTCTGTCGCCCAGGCTGGAATGCAGTGGTGCAATCTCAGCTAACTGCAACCTCTGCCTCCTGGGCTCAATCGATCCTTCTGCCACAGCCTCCCGAGTAGCTGGGACTACAGGCATGCACCACCATGCCTGGCTAACTTTTGTATTTTCAGTAGGGATGTGGTTTTGCCTTATTGGCCAGACTAGTTCCGAACTCCTAACCTCAAGTGATCCACCCGTCTCGGTCTCCCAAACTGCTGGGATTACAGGTGTGAGCCATAGCGCCCGGCCAGCTTATTGCTTTTTAAACCTGAAATATTTTCATGGACTGGGAGAGACATAATTTTTTTTGTTGTTATATAAATTCAGTCTCTTTCTTTGCACTTTCTTTTCTATTGAAAGTTGAAAAGTTTGATGGATTTGGAATAGGGAATGTAGTTCTGATTGGACCGGTCAATTCCCAGCTCTTAAAAGCCTGGACTGATACGGATTTCTTGCAGCCTCACTTTCTTATTCCATAAAGTGGGATCCACAGTACCTAACTGCCCTGACAACTCACAGAACTGCTTTTGTTTTGTATTTTGTTTCTAGAGACAGGGCCTTGCTTTGTCACGCAGGCTGGAGTGCAGTGGTGTGATCATAGCTCACTGCAGCCTTGACCTCCTGGGCTAAAGGGATCCTTCCACCTCAGCCTCCTGGTTAGCTGGGACTACGGTGTCTGCCACCACACCCAGCTAATTATTTAATTTTCTGTAGAGATGGGGTCTTCCTATGCTGCCCTTGCTGGTCTCAAACTCCTGGCCTCAAGCAATCCTTGCACCTTGGCCCCCAAAGTGCTAGGATTACAAGCATACCCCACCGTTCACACACTTACAGAACTGTTTTAAGGATCTGATCAGCAAACGGGTGTTAAAATTGCAATAATGTTATTTCTTTATCATGAAAGCACTTAATGAGTGTATCATATAACCAGTTTTCCTATTGAGTTTGTGTTTGGATCTGCTAAAAATACATTTTACACTGAGCAGGCTGAAAGAGAAAGCAGCACACCAGGGAGCTTGGTGTTTTCTGACTAATAAAATAATCTACATAATCATATAATGATCAATTGCTGAACACAAGCCTGGTGAGTTCATTTATGTCAGTAAACAAATTTCAATTTTTTTCAATCTACAGTGAAAAATTAATTCAATGTTTTATAACAGTGTGATCACACATTTTGTAGCTGAAAGTCACATTTCTGGGAGGTTGAATGAGAGCTAAGTTTTTATTTTTATTTATTTATTTTTTGAGACAGCATCTCACTCTGTTCCCCAGGCTGGAGTGCGGTGGCATGATATCAGCTCACTGAGATCTCTGCATCATGGGCTCAAGTGATTCTCATGCCTCAGCCTCCCAAGTAGCTGGGATTACTGTAGTATGCCACCACACCTGGCTAAATTTTGTAATTTTTTAGTAGAGATGGGGTTTCATCATACTGGCCAGGCTGGTCTCGAACTCCTGGCCTCAAGTGATCCACCTGCCTTGGCCTCCCAAAGTGCTGGGATTACAGGCATTACATCCACCACTCCCAGCTGAGAGCTAAGTTTTTAACAGCTGAGCATCCTCTGAATTATTTTGAGACGTTATTTCCTCTCAATAAACATAACAAGTCATAGATCCTGCAGAGATTTAAACTGAAATAAGATGGCTGTGCAAGGAGACAGCAGGACCATGGAGACTGAGATAAAATGATAGGAATGTTGAAATATGCAAGTAAATAACTACATTGAGAATAATTAAAGGCAGATATTTTACTGTGGAGGAAGAGATTACAAATATAAAAGGCTGAGAAAAACCCTGAGGTGTGGGATTGAAACTGATGATATCAGCGTGAACTTATATTTCCATAGAAAAAGATACGCAAAGATGGAAATATTTATATAGAGTATGTGTATGTGTGTCTTCCATCTCTGTTCATGAGGGGTCTCAGAAGCAATAACCCTACTGTAGCAATGAGTGTATTCTTCACTAGGCCGGGCGCGGTGGCTCACGCCTGTAATCCCAGCATTTTGGGAGGCCAAGGTGGGTGGATCATTTGAGGTCAGGAGTTTGAGACCAACCTGGCCAACCCAACATGGCGAAAACCTGTCTCTATGAAAAATTTTTTTAAAAATTAGCCGGGAGTGGTGGCACACCCCTGTAATCCCAGCTACTGGGGAGACACAGGCAGGAGAATCGCTTGAACCCAAGAGACGGAGGTTGTAGTGAGCCAAGATTGTGCCACTGCACTCCAACCTGGGCGACAAACTGAAACTCCACCTCAAAAAAAAAAATTATTCTTCACTAAAAGACCCAGGACTCCTTAGAGAACTGGCAAATTCCTGGGCCAGGACAAGGGAAAGACAGAATGAGCTTGAAACAGTTTGTTGCACAAGAATGTAAGAAAGGCCGGGCGTGGTGGCTCAAGCCTGTAATCCCAGCACTTTGGGAGGCCGAGACGGGCGGATCACGAGGTCAGGAGATTGAGACCATCCTGGCTA
>NW_012115267.1:1116688-1119541 GCF_000951035.1 Colobus angolensis palliatus
TCAAAAGGACATAGGAAGCAGCTTGAAGAAACTCCCTTGGCCAAATCTAGGTTAATCTAAGTGTCATCCCCTCCGCCCCCCCAAAAAAATGATAGAAATGGATGACATTTCCTCAAATAAAATAGGAAGCCATGAGTCCATACTGACATACATACATAGGAAAGCAAATTTCATAGGAATTTGCTTACATAGGAAAGCATCTTTTTGTAGTAGAATGTCAACTACAGAAGGAATTATGGAAATAGAAAAATCATCATTTAAGGTTGGGCGCAGTGGCTCACGCCTCTAATCCCAGCATTTTGGTAGGCTGAGGCAGGTGGATCACCTGAAGTCAGGAGTTTGAGACCAGCCTGGCCAACATGGTGAAACCCCGTCTCTACTAAAAATGCAAAAACTAACTGGGCTTGGTGGCAGATGCCTGTAATCCCAGCTACTCTGGAATCTGAGACAGGAGAATCACTTGGACCCGGGAGGTGGAGGTTGCAGTGAGCCGAGATTGTGCCATTGCACTCCAGCCTGGACGACAAAGTGAGACCCTGTCTCAAAAACAAACAAACAAACAAAAGTTAAAGTCATTGTTTAATGACTACCATAATGACAGTTGATTCAGACAGGAATGGGTAATGAATGCTCCAGCCTGTATGCTGGCGTTTGATAAGGTACAGATACTCCTCGACTTACTATGGGGTTATGACCTCACAAATCCATCGTAAGTTGAAAATATCATCGTGTTTTAGATACACAGTGCTTCTTCTGATTGCAGAATTTAAATATTCTTGAAATTTCCCTTTCTTAATATCAGTGGTTTTGTCACTAAGTCTGAAACTTAGCAGTTTAATCTTGTCCTATTTCCATTAAAATATGGTAACGTCTTAATACCTGCTCAGAATCCCTGCAATGTGAGGTACAAATGAAGATTCTGAGGCTACCCAGATCTATAAAGTCAAATCCTGGAATAAGGACCCCAGGAATCTACATTATTACGGAGTTTCTCGGGATTCTTACACACACTAAAAGTTAAGGGCTATTGTCGTATGGTTTCTATAATTTTGAGCTTTGTGATTTTGTGAAGAAATGCCTTCAATAAAACCCTACAAAATTCCGTCATGAAATCTTCATTTTAAATGTAATAATTTTCAATTGCCTAGAGTACTTATTCAAGCATTTTTAAATGGGCCCTTGCATAGCTAAGGATTTTTGTTTACACCACAAACGACAGATACCTTGGTTGACAATAAAATTCTTAGAGTGTAAACTTTTTCCCTCAAAATGTTGTACATGTTGATCATTGGCTTCTGGAATTTAGTATTTCAGATACATTTGAGGACTATCTAATTTTTGTTTTAAGAGTTCTAGTTTTTGCTGGGTGTGATGGCTATGTCTGTAATCCCAGCATTTTGAAAGGCCGAGGCAGGTGGATCACTTGAGGCCAGGGGTTTGAGACCAGCCTGGATAACATGATGAAACCCCATCTCTAAAAAAATCACAAAAATTAGCCGGGCTTGTGGCATACACCTGCAGTACCAACTACTCCGGAGGCTGAGGTGGGAGGATCGCTTGGGCCTGGGAGGTTGAGGCTGCCGTGAGTTGTGATTGCACCACTGCACTCCAGCCTGGGTGGCAGAGTGGGACCTTATCTCAAAAAAAAAAAAAAGAAAAAGAAAAGAAAAGAAAAAAGAAAAAAAGAAAAGAGAGTTCTAGTATTTTTACGCCTGGATAATTCTATAATCCTTTATCATTTTAATTCAAAACTTTGTCAAGACGTGCCATTAATCTTGCTTTCTGTCGCACTAAGAATGTGTTTTGGGTACAGGCTATTGCCTTCCATTGCATCTTTGATTATTTGCCCCACGAGTACCCTGCCAGGTACCTTCAAGCCTCCTTCTCTTTCTGCACATTTCCTGAAGTATACCCCTGCCTCCTCTGCCTGAAAACTTCCTCCTCATTATTTTGTCATAGTTTAATAAAGCATACAAGTTTATAATTATATTATTGAGGGCAAAGTAGAGGCTTATACTTTTTTGCAAATGTTTTTCTCTTCTGTGGTTTCATTAGTGGTAAAATATACATACAAAAAAACTTTTAAGAATATATAAGTAACATATAAGCAAAGTAGAGGGGTTATAATTTTTAGCAAATAATATTTTTCTGTGCTTTTATAAATGGTAAAATGTATTATATACACAAAATAACTTTTAACAACATATAAGCAACATACTACTATTAATAAAACACTTTGCACCTATCATCCTCGCTGAGAAATAGAACTTAGTGCATTAGGAGCCCCCACTGTGTCTCTTTTTTATTGCCTTTTCAAAATCTATTTTTCATGTAGGGATATACGCCTAGCTATCATATTGTTTAGTTTTGAAAATTAAGATGCAAACACAAACTTAGTGGTATGAGGAGGGACAGAATCGTCTCTATTTGATGAAGTCTCCCAGGTAATCTGAACAGTCTCTAAGTCATAGCCTGGCTTCATCCTGCTTGATTGCTGATGGGAAACCTTTGGAAATTGGTGGGCAAAGCTGTATGTGTGTCCTAGGAAATGTAGGCGTGTAAGGGCATCAGACAGAACTATGGCGTGGATTACAAAACATCAAGAAGAAATACAGGCCCGGTGTGGTGGCTCACGCCTGTAATCCCAGCACTTTGTGAGGCCGAGGTGGGTGGATCACGAGGTCAGGAGATCGAGACCAGCCTGGCCAACAGGGTGAAACCCCATCTCTACTAAAAATACAAAAACGAGCTGGGCATGGTGGCAGGTGCCTGTAATCCCAGCTACTCAGGAGGCTGAGGCAGGAGAATCGCTTGAACCCGGGAGGCGGAGGTTGCAGTGAGCCAAGATCACGT